>NW_012267314.1:9101174-9154061 GCF_000151885.1 Dipodomys ordii
CTCACCGCTGCCGGGCTGCGGGGACAGGGTGGACACCGAAGTCTGGCCCATGGCTGGGGGTCGCAGGGCCAGATCCGGCGATCACGAGGCTCCTTCAGTCCTCCGGGCATGGGTCCCTTCCCCGATGGCTTTCCACGGGTTCATCCCGGCCCCGGGACCGAGCTCGCTGCCCGGATCCCCCGCACCTTCTCCCCCGTGCGCGGGTCTCCCAGCCCGGCCGGCCGCAGCCCGGCGCGGAGGATCCAGCCCAGCGGATGCCTGTCATTCCTCTATGCAGATTAGCTGGGGTCAGGGGTCACGGGGAGAGGAAAGGGGGGCCAGGGCGATAGGCAGGGAGGAGGGGAGAGACTCGGAAACGGGGTGTGGGGGGGGAGGGGTGCTGAGAGACCCGCACCCCGTCAGGGCAATGGGAATTCAGACAATCACTGTACTCCTCCCCAACCCCAACTTTAACTTCAAAGCCAAGTGAGCCTTTAGGTGTGAAAGAAAAAGAAAGTACTTAGTCATGGTACTTCACTCAAGAAAGAGGGTTTCTTTCCAGTTAGTTCCTTCCTTATATTGTATGCAGTTATTTCGATAATGTTAGACAGAGTTTGGCCAGCACTAGCTCTGTGAGGTATGTTTTCCTTACTTAACAACAAAAAAAATTATCTTCCTTGTAACAAGTACAACAACCCAACATAATGGCCTCAGGATAGACGAGGAATCTCAACTGTATGGTGTGAAGTCTTTCTTCTCTTGGCTCCCATCTTCTCTATTTCCAAGGAATCACTGAAAACAACAACTAATTTACGAACTACTATGCCCTGAGAACCCTATGGAAACAAATCCTATTATAATTTCCCACTAATTTTTCATTTTCTTAAAAATATGAGTACAAACTCATGTTTGGGCTTACCTACTGATGACACAGCCAATGGAATGATGCTCCCATAAACATGTCCGTTTCATGAACATTTAACAAACTACACTTATCACTTCACACACCTTAAAAAAAAAAACAAACTTTTTCTTTGTTGTAGTAGGATTTGAACACAGGCCTGAGCTTGTTTAGAACTTGAGCCATACCACCAACCCCAATGTGCACCTTTGTAATGCATACATTTCACTAAGCAGTTAAAAATTAGAGAAAAGTGCAGTATTATTTAAGCCAACTGTCAGCTTTCATCTTAAAGTTTATCTGAGACCATCAACCCCAAAGTACTCTCTGTTGTAAGGAAAATCCTTTCCCCCAAAACCATGATCAGGGATCTATTTCCTTTTGTTCTCCTTTCTTTGTGGCATGGTTGCAGCAGGCTGAGGATTGAACAGTTCTGCCCTGAGCTGGGCCCCTAGGCCAAGAGAGCACCATTTTCTAGATAAAACTGAGGACTCAAAACAAAATGTGAGTTCTAATTAGGACAAAAAATTTAATCCTAAATTTCTTTTAATGTTCAAAAATGTTGTGCTTTGTGAACACATTCTGCTTGGGAGTTCAGCAGTGAAAGTAAGCAGTTAGGAGGGCTGGCTTCTTCTTGCTTTAAGTCACCTTAAAGTTTAAACAAATAAATAAGTAAACAAAATAGTGAATACAAGTTTAGAGGAGGGAATGTCTGTTTTATTATTCCTCCTACTGACAAAGGAGGGCACTGAGCAGAGGTAATTATACAGTAAATCTCGAATACACATTAAAAATAGAAGCTGGGTACTGGTGGTTCATGGATGTAATCATAGCTACTCAGGAGGTAAGGTCTGAGGATCATGGTTCAAAGCCAACACAGACGGGAAAGATTGTAAGACCCCTATATTCAGTAAATCACCAAAAAGTAGGAAGCAGAGCTTTTGGCTCAAATGATAGTGTGACAGCCTTGAGTGAAAAAGCTAAAGGACTGTGCCCAGACCTGAGTTCAAGTCCCAGTACCAACAGGAAACAAACATGAAAGTGGAGAAGAGAATCTTTTTAAAATTCATAAAAGTTAAACAATCTCAATATTTCTATCGGTACTTTCTCTCTTCTTCAAATTCTTATTTCTAGCATCATAGAGGATGCTCTATAGTTCTGGTTTTTATTATGTTTTTATTTTTAGAATTTGCTTCATTTATCAACATTGACCATAAGAACTTTTTATGATTTTCCTGATTAATATACTCCTTCATGATTTTCTAATTACTATATTCTTCAATTTATTCTAGCCTGTTCTGGGATTGGTATAATCTCTGCTCAGGTTACACAATTTTCTCCATGACTCTTCCAGTTCCATTACATTATCTTTGAAGCATGGCAAGCACAGTGTACGAAGCGTGCAGTAAGGTTCCTTACAGAGGTGGGACAGCTATTTTACTTCCAGGAGGTCTGGTGGGACTGCTAATGACAGAAAATAACCAAAGAAATCCTTAAATCTCATTTTGAGGTCAAAGCCATAAAAATTAAGGATTATCATTTGACAAGAGTATTTTAAGATAATTTCTCTTCCAAATTGACTTACACTTGACATTATTAGCACTCACAGTTTGATAAACAGTTCTGGGTGTTACTCTCATGGGTTTACAGTTGAATGCTAGAAGCTTCAACATCATCTGAAAAATATGTACAATTCTCTGCATATTACCTCTTTCCAGGGAATTTATTAAAATGCTAAACAAAGCATGCACTGGTAGCTCTTGCCTGAACTCCTAGCCACTCAAGAGGCTGAGAGCTGAGGACTGTGGTCCACGATACTGTTCTCTCATATTAACCAGCAAAAAAATGTACTAGAGGTGTGGCTCAAGTGGCTACTTTTGAGAGAGAAAGCTAGAGGAGAGAATCCAGGACCTGAGTTCAAATGTGAGGGTGTGCATACATGTGTACACACACACACGCACGCGCGCACACACACGCGCGCGCACACACACACGCTAAACAAGATTAGTACTAATCTGAAGATGCCATCTATTTGTATTTGGCATTTATCCTGTTGGGCCCACTCTTTGTTCTGGATTTCTAAACCGATCTTACCTAGTTCTATGCTGGTAAGTGCTTAATCACTGCTTTGGGCAGGGGCTGCAGGAAGGTAAGAGGCTCCTAAGGTCAATTTGTGATTTGTACTGGCAAATTTCCATGACATGAATACATAAATACTCCTACCATGGCTGACTCAATAAACTACCACACAGCTAACAATACTGATGTCAACTAGCTTGTGAAATTCCTTGAAACTGAACAGCTTGGCCCAGGAACCTGAACGAACTGCTTCTATCACACAACTACTTCTGTGTGGCATGGTGTGCTGCCATTCAGTTATACCATGACTGAATGAGGAACAGTTTATATCCAACCTTCCTAAAATAGAAAAGAATCCACTTACTGATCCCCCCCCCGCCCCACCCATTGCACAGTCTAAATATTTTTCAGTCCTTGGAAAAACTGTGATTTACTTCCAGGAAGAAGTGAAATTGAGGGGGTAGCTTAGACAAGAGTTTCCCTTCCAGAGATAGTACTCAATTGTTTCTACAGCGTTTTACCCTATCACACAGATTTCACTGGCTATTTATTTTAGCCATTTGGGGAACCCAAAGTGACGCTCATCCTTGGCTATGGATGGAAGCCATTATGTAGACATAACCTTTACCAATAAAGATATAACTTCACCAATCTTGACTTTGTGAGAAAGGCCTTTCCTAACAGGGCAATCTCCAAATTTCATGCATGCAGTTTGGTAGCTTAGACAGTACTGATCTTGGAGAGGGAGAAACACAGATGCTGGGAAGGCTAACCCTAGGGCTCTCTGCTCAGACCCCACTGTGAGACACCATCTTGGGCTTGGGGGGAGATGGGTCATAGTGCATGGGGGAAGGCAGGGCTCCATAGTTCCAGGAGATAAGATGAGTTATCAAAACAGCAGAGGTCTGGGAAGTGGCCATGTACAATCCATGAAGATTATATTAACTAACACTCATTTCTGCACTGGGCTGTGAAAATCTGGCAAATTGATGGCATTTCTTTGGGTAATGGGAATTGTAGACTTAGGAAACCTTTTCCTAATGGAAAGGAAGAGAATTTAAACTTAGTCATTTTTCCAAATAGGATTAAAAAAATCAGTTTGTATTCTTGAGAGAATGGTGAAAAGAAATAAAATAAACACTCAATGTATCTAAAAGCACGGTTTTAACTAATGATGGCTGTCCATCATCTACCATTACCTGATTTCCTCAAAAAGGAGAAAACTATCTTTTCTCTCTTTCTCTGATAAAGTTGTTAGAGCACGTTTTTTTATGACCCCATCCCCAGGATGACGTTGGACCAAAGGATTTTGCTGGTGGACTGTAGAGCACATTCTTTTTTAAAGTGTAAGACAAAATGTTCTAATAATCTGGATATATATGCATATGTATAATACATATTCAGAAACTAACATATTTAAGTGTTTAAGTAGGTTTTTTTTTTAATTCTACAACATATTCCAGTGGTTTTTTTTTTTTTTTTAACTTTCTACTTCTTCAGAACTTGGCTACACTTTGTAAGAGGCGGCCTAGTTAGGAAACTATGACCAGTAAAAACAAATAGTCTTTACCGGATTTTATACTTGCAGTGGAAGTTCTGCATATATAACTAGAGTTTAGTTTCCTAAAGCAGTTGTAACTAACTGCTTATTCCATCCTCCTTTTTTTTTTTTTTTACAATTTCTGAGCAAATGCATACTTTTAATATAATGTTAATAGATAAAAGGGCAAACCTAACTTTGGACATTTTAGTTACATTGAGGGTCAGGAGAAGAGATTCCACATTCCATCAGTATTAGAACAGGAAACAAACCTGTAAGACGAGCTTTTCTTTCCTATTGTTCTCATATTTTTATATGATTTATTTCCTGAGTTTCCCTTCTTCTGCTCACTCAAGCTAACAGGATTAACAAAATACCTTGCCTCTGCCCAGCCCTCAGCCAGGCTCTGCTCAGGGGAGGGGTGAGGCTCTTTACTGCTTACTTAGTGATTGAGCTGACAATTGGAAGATTTACTGAGGAAAATAAAGAGCTCAAGGGGAGGTGCTGGAATTTCCTTTTCAAAAAAAGAAGAAAGAAAGAAAACAACAAGACTTTCCCTCCAGCCTACAGAGGAAAACTATCTCTAAGTTTTTTTCATCAACAAAACAAATTACCCATCAATAGGATTTCAAACTCTTGAGAATTGCTATCGAAGTCACAATCTTTAATTCATGGGAAAAAAACTGCATAGAGAACAGTCTGTAAAGACATCTTATTAAACTACTGCCTGTTTACATATAATAATTAAAGTCACCTATTAATTATTATTTTAATAATCATATCACATGCATTCCTAACAAGATGTCTGGCATAAAAACAGGGCTCAATGTAAGCATTATAAATAAAATAAATACTAGGAGGGGATGTGGCCAGAAGGGAACCTTACTGTATTGTTGGTGGGAGTGCAAACTTGTTCAACCACTTTGGAAAGTAGTATGGAGGTTCCTCAAAAGACTCCACATAAGAGCTCCCCTATGACCCAGCAATCCCACTTTTGGGCATTTACCCAAATGATCACAAACAAGACCACTACCAGCACTACTATGTTTATTGCAGCATTATTTACCATAGCTAAGATATGGAACCAACCCAGATGTTCCTCAGTAGATGAATGGATCAAGAAAATGTGGCATATATATATATATATATATAATGGAATTCTATGCCTCCATCAGAAAGAATGACATAGCCCCATTTGTTAGGAAATAGAAAAGCTTGGAAAAAATTATATTAAGTGAAGTAAGCCAGGCCCAAAGAAACATAGGTCTAGTATATGTCTGGGACAAGTAGAAAAGGTCAAAAGCTATATACATATGACCAGACAAGATGAAGTTAATCTAAATGAACCCCAAGATAGGGACACAAGTGTTTTTTTGTTCTTGTTCTTGTTTCTAACGTATTTATAAGGTACCATGTGATTTTTTTTTGTTGCTTTGTATGTCCATCCCCCACTGTATAACCCGTTTTCACTATATTTGATGTTGGTGTAATTTGGGGAGGGGAAGGGAAAAAACAAAATGTTTAAATAGGGATACAGGTGGACCCATTGCAACAATGAGATGTAGAAGACACTATATTGAAACAAACTTTACAATTTGGGGGGGGGGGTGGAGTGTAGTTGTGGAGGTGGGAGGGAAGGGATGGTAGGGGAAAGGAGAAGGCAACAATGCTTGATAGGAAATGTACTCATTACCTTGCTCATGTAACTGTAACCCCTCTGTACAATATTTTCACAACAAAAAACTTATTAATAAATAAATAAATACTACATTATCTCCTCCATGGGAGCAACATAGGAGCATCTTCAAATATGGACTGAAATCTCATTTGGGAATAGATGCATGATTCGGGCAAGCATTGGCCAACACCAGCGCAAGAAGATATCAAACTCCAACAGTGATTGAATTTGTCAGCCCTTCTGTGCACTGTTCATGTGGTCCTTCTTCAAATAGGCTTGACTAACTGCCATGACAGGCGCTGCCATGACAGGGAGATGGAAAACCATCTCTGGAGTAGTTCACACTAGGGGTCCTGCATGGGGAAGGGAAGGTGGGGTTGCAGCTTTCTAGTAAAGGGATTCTAAGACTGAGGACCCTGGCAAGTCTGGTTGTCCAGGTGTTAGGATACACAGTGGGGCTGGCTCTGAACTTGACTCAATCCAAGTCCTTCCCACACAGACTTTGTGGCTTATTCTGAAGAAATGTTAGGATTGTGGAAAGATGACCATCTGATACTACGTGATCAGCATTACCTCTATTTATGTTTCCAGCTGCAGATTTCTGAGGAACCCATTGCAAGGAACCAGTGCCATGAGTCCTGATGGATGTGGAATACACCCATCACTCAAACTGAGGGTCAGAAAACTCAAGAACCCTAAGACATCCCGTGATACCTTCTGTTCTTGATCCCTGTCCTACTCCTACCTCCACCCTGCTCCCAACCCAGGCCAGGCACCTCCTAAACCTGCATTCCATCTGTGATACCTCATCTTGATTGTCAACTTGACTGGCTCGAGAAGCATCTAGAACATTATTATATGGCATACCTCTAGATGGGTCTGTGAGGATGTTTCCAGAGAAGATTAACCAAGGCAGGTAAGACCTGCACCAACCAACTGATCAAACTTGATGATATGGATATTTATGATAAGAGAATGGGAATCAAGAAATGCCAAGCCCAGGGGCTGGGAATGAGCCTAGTGTACACGAAGCCCTGAGGTTCTATGTTCAGTGCTGGGGGGGGAAATAGCAAATACACATTGAGTAAACACTAGATGATAAGAAAAATCTCCATAAAATTTAATCCCTAATATTTGACCATCATGCAATTAAGTTAGAAGCTAGTAAGGAAAAACA
Organism: Dipodomys ordii; assembly: GCF_000151885.1. Classification (NCBI taxonomy): domain Eukaryota; kingdom Metazoa; phylum Chordata; class Mammalia; order Rodentia; family Heteromyidae; genus Dipodomys; species Dipodomys ordii. Next base: position 9,108,529 of record NW_012267314.1, read on the forward strand.
GAGTTAAAAATAGAAACAAAAAACTCTCCTACATATTTTTGGAAACTAACACAAACACCACATTTAATAACAAAGGAAATGAAATTATTAGTTTTGAAGTTCTTCAGGACTAAACAGCTAAAAAAGTTCTATAAAACATGGATGAAGCTAGTGCAGCAGACCGAGATATAGTTAAAATTTTAATAGTATTTGTTACAAACAAAGACATTTTTATTGAGAGAGGAATGATGTAAGTATTGAACTACTGAAGCTAAAAGGGGAAAGAAAGGATTAAAAAAACAGAAGAAGGAAACAATAAATATAAAGGCCTTGATAGAATAGGATTTAAAAATTCAAGAGATCCAGGTTCATGCTTTCATTCATGCCTAAAAAAGTGAGAGGTAACTGCAAATATTAAGGCACGCCCAGCATCTATGAATGGAAGAAAATGAACTGGAATTTAGGTGAAGGAAATTTAAGATAAAAATCAGAATTACTTAGTAGTTATAAATATCACTACTAGTAAGGTCATTTAAAGCTTACTATTTGTCATTCAGAGATAAAATACAGATGTATTTTTAGATTTACTTAAATCCCTTTCCTTATTAAAGAACTCAGCATCCAACAATGAAAAATGATGAGAAATTATTCACTGCTTATTTTAATTATCACTAAATATGGCTCTGTCTTATTGTTTTTTTATTTGTAGTACAATCTTATCTTTAAAACTCCAAGTAGCTGGGCACTGGTGGCTCATGCTTTTAATCCTAGCGACTCAGGAGGCTGAGATCTGAGGATGGTGGTTCAAAGCCAACCCTTGCAGAAATCCCTGTTGAGACTCTTATCTCCAATTAACCACTCAAAACCTGAAAGTGGAGCTGTAGCTCCAAGTGGTAGTGTGCTAACCTTCAGCAAAAATAGCTCAGGGACAGCGCCCAGGCTTTGAGTTCAAGCCCCATGACTAACAAAACAAAAAACATACAAACTTCCAAGTAACATTGTATGGGTATCACAAGAAAAACAAGTCGTTTCTTATGCTTTGCAGATTTAATTTCAACTACTCTCTACATTTACATCTCTTGAATGGGGAAATAAAATGATATAAGGTTAGTTTCTTAAAAGAAAATATAGCTTTTATTTTTAAGAATGCAAATGTAAACCGAGGAAATGCCTTCAGGCGAAACAATCCTCTATGGAGGGGATGCATACTGGAGAAGCTTTGTAATATAAAATGGATTTTAGTAACTGTAAATTACTTCTCAATTAGGGAAAGCTGACACATTCTCCAGACAGGTGATAAAGAAGGGAGCTGCAGACAGGGAGGCGGGCAGGCAGCCTGCAGGTGTTCTGACTTAATCTTTCACCAAAACAAGATTTACTCAGGGAGAAATCATGTAATCACACAATTAAGAAACAGACACACAGAATGTGCTCAGAATATTGCCATTTTAAATCTAATTTTCAACCTCAATTTCACCAAGGAGCTGGTCTCCAACTTTGAGATGTGCTTCCAAGTTAGAAAAGGGCCCAATGGACAATACCAAACAAACAAAAATTACCTGAAGCATTTTTATTTGCCTAATCATTGTTATACCTAAAGGTATTTGTTTATTAACAGCAGGAGAAAATGCTATCGATTTTGCTTTGCTGCAAATATTCAAAAAACCCACATCAAGCCCCAATGATTTTATGTTTACTCTTGATTACTTTTTTTCTGAGAAAGATGTTTATTAGCATATTTTAGTTATACCAGAGGGTGACATTTCCTTAATATGGTACCCAAAACAAATTCACCTCTTCATCTTATGAACCAAGGACACATTCAGTGAATAATTTTTTGAGTCAAAGTTGCATGTAGCACTCACCCAACTTTATTATACAATGGTCAATAATGACATGGATTTTCCACGTGTGTCTCCATACTAAATTGTGTGTGTGTGCTTGTGTGCATATTTTCACCTAAGGACCATGTCACTTAGATATCAAGTCTCCTGTACCCTTCGTACATTTTCATGGCAACCTCCTCAGTGGGATTTATATCCTATATCCTCATTTATCATCCTCACTGGACTAAGTATCACTTGGAAACTAGGTCTTACTTATCACTGTCACACCAGCAAAATCAGAACATGGCTTGTTGCTTAGTATTTTATATATGCAGCTGGCTGGCTGGCTTAATGGATGGGTGGGTGGGTGAATGGATGGAAGGATGGATGGATGGATGGATGGATGGATGGATGGATGGGATCTGATGAGTATCAAAGCACAATTTATATCTGTAAGTACTGGGAAAAGAGGAAAAGGAAATGGAGGATGTTGTAGGGACAGGTTAACAATCACATCGAGTGTGAGTGTTCATGTTTCAGGATGCATAGGATTTGAATATTTTCATGAACTGAATGTTTTCATCATCACATTCACTAAATCCATACATTTCAGTTTTCAGTGGACTCAGTGAAAGCACTACTCATTTTTCATCCTCAGCTAACTGGCCGAAAATTGCTCAAAATTGATTTTGTTGAAACACAGCAAGGCTAAAAGCTAAGTGCGTGAGTATTCATTAACTGATACATCACTGCAAGGACCTGGAGAGAGGGCTCTTTTACTCTGCTTTTGGAAGAAGGCAACATTTGACTAAGATAGTACAATATTTCTTGATGTTGATGGGGTGATAAAGATGTTGACACGGCCCCACTGTATCCACACCATTGTGTAATTTCTTCTAAAAAGAGGGGAAGGCCAGGCCCTGTGACTTTCTTCTAATCAACAGACGATGGTCAGTTGGGCGTGTGATGTAAGGGGCTATCCTGCTAGGAGCTCCTTGTCTTTCCTGGCTGCTGTGTTGTTAGTGAGCTCCCAAATGAAGAAGACTAGAGGCAGAGCACAGAACAATGTCTGGTTCACTGCCAGTCACAAGCTGACTCGTCAGCTCATCATTCTGCAAGGAAAAGAATGCTGCCAGCAGCCCTATGAGCTGAGCAGCAAATCCTTCTCCAGTCACTCTTAGGTGAGATCATGGCCCTGACCAGCCAACCCTTGGACAGCAGCTTTGCGAAAACCTGAAGTCCTAAGCGGAGGACCACACTGAACTGTACTCTACTGTAAGCCATAGAATCTGACAGACAGTACTATGTTGTGTTATTGTAAGCTACTACATTTATGGCAATACCTGTATGCATTGATAATTTTTTTTGGTCGGTCATGGGCTTGGGCACTGTCCCCGTGCTCTTCAGCTCAAGGTGAGCGCTCTACCACTTGAGCCACAGCCCACTTGGTTAACTGGAGATAAGAGTCTCAAGGAGTTTCCTGCCTGGGCTGGCTTTGAACCGCGATCCTCAGATCTCAGCTTCCTGAATAGCTAGGATTTCAGGCATGAGCCACCAGTGCCCGGCTGAAATGATAATTAATATGATGGGTATGATCTAGATTACATGAAAGAAAGGTCTACCAAGTAAAAACAGAAATCTTGAACATGTAACTGATCATTAAAACTAAACTGCTAATCCAGATGCCAGTGGCTCATGACTGTAATTCTAGCTACTTAGGAGGCTGAGAGCTGAGGTTTCAGGTTCAAAGCCAGCCCAGGAAGGAAAGTTTGTGAGACTCTTATCTCCAATAAACCACTAAAAATCCAGAAGTGGGGGCTGGGAAGGTGGCTCAGTGGTAGGGCGCTTGCCTTGCATGCATGAGGCCCTGGGTTCAATTCCTCAGCACCACATAATCAAAAAGAAAAAAGCCAAAAGTGGAGCTGTGGCTCAAATGGTAGAGCGCTAGCCTTGAGCTGAGGGACAGCACCCAGGCCCAGAATTCAGGCCCCATGACCGGACCCAAAAATAAATAAATAAATAAAAATCCAGAAGTGGAGCTGTGCCTCAAGAGGTAGAGTGCCAGACTTGAGCAGAAAATGCTAAGAGACAGTGCCAGACCCTGGGTTAAAGCCCTAATATTGGCACAAAACAAACAACACTCCCAAAAAAACCCTAAGCGGCTATTAAAGCACATTGTCTAAATACACCTTATTGAAAGAACCTTCGAAGAAAAAGAAACTGAGCATTATAATTTGTTTTAAGGCTCAACTTCAAGTTCCTGTTTAAATTTAAACTGAACTTCAAGAATTTAAGTTTAAAATAGCTTTGGATGTACTAGAAAACCTCCACAGTAACAAGGGAAGCTGAAAGTTTAAATGTGATTTTTTGCTATAAGAAATGCATGTTAAGTTACCCATTTCACATATCAGATTCAAAATCTATGTAGTATAAACTCTTGGATCCTTCCTACTACCCAGTTCCAACTGGCCAAGAACCATTTCAAATCTTTCCTAAAATTAAGAACCCTGACTCTCCCAAGTGTTGTTGAGGATACACAGCAACTGGTACTCACACATTGTGAGTGGGTGTATAAAGTCATAATTTAGAATTTGGAAATTTAGCCTGGCAATTTCTATAAACATATACACCTTTCCTATGACTCAGAAATTCTACTTGTCATTTCTCCAAGAGAAATGAAAGCATGTATCCATAAAAAAAAAAAAAAGCCTGTTCAGGAATGTTCCACTCTATTTTCCAGCCAGGGCCTTGCTATGTTGTCCAAGTTGGTCTTGAACTCCTAGGCTCAAGAGCTCCTGCTACCTCAGCCTCCTACATAGTTTAAAATTTTTTATTTTAACACATGGCTTCATTCATGCTAGGTAAATACTATTCAACTGAACTACAGCCCTATCCTCTACCTATATTTTTAATTTCCACAACCAGGAACAAGTCAAATGTCTAGGAACAGAATGGGTAAATAAACTGTGGTATATCCATTCACAAAAAACAACTTAACAATAAAACATCATGATGTGCTGCTTAGAACTCCACTTGCAATTAAAGGATTTTTTAATCATTTTATGGAGGGATTGAAACCAGACACAAAAGACACACTCTACAATGCCACACATGGAGCTTTAAAACTGGGAAAACTACTGTCTATTGAAGGAAATCAGAACAACACTTGTCTCTGATTGGGGACTGACTGGGGGAAGAGGGTCTGTTTATTATTATTTGTTCTTTTTAAAATTTTTATTCATTTTTTATTGTGAAAATACTGTACAGAGGGGTTACAATTACATGGGCAAGATAGTGAGTACATTTCTTATCAAGCATTGTAGCCTCCTCCTTTGTTTCCCCTTCCCATCCTTCCCCCCCCCAATCCTCCCCACCCTTCCCCACCAAAGTTGCAAAGTTCGTTTTCGACAGAACAACTTGTACTTCTCATTGTTGCAACAGGTCCACCTGTATCCTTATTTAAAGGACTTGTTTTTCCCCTTCTCCTCCACAAATTATACTGACATCAAATACAGTGAAAGCAGGGGTTATACTGTTGGGGAGGGACATACAAAGCAACAAAGAAATAATCTTATAAATGCCTTAGAAACAATCGCATGAAAGAAAAAAAACATTTGAATACATATCTTAGGGTTTATTATTTGTTCTGATAAGTGGATTATACAGATGCATGCTGGTGCCAAGACTCATTGGTTCTCTTAGAAGTATGTGCACTTGTTTTGCTGAATGTAAATGAAACAATATTTTTAAAGTAATAAAAGAGTAATCACTCAGACTTGGTTTGAACTTATAATCATCAAGCATCCAAAAATCTTTAGGGGCTGGGAAGGTGGCTCAGTGGTAGAGTGCTTGCCTTGAATACATGAGGCCCTGGGTTCGATTCCTCAGCACCACACAGCAGAAAATGCCGGAATTGGTGCTGTGGCTCAAGTTGTAGAGCACTAGCCTTGAGCTGAAGAGCTGAGGGACAGCGCCCAGGCCCAGAGTTTAGGCCCCACGACCAACAAAATAAATAGATAAATAAATAAATAGGATTTCACTGTGGTCAATCAAGTCTGTGTTCATTTGTAATCTAGCAGTTAGTTTCTTGAATCTAAACTTGGGGGTGAACATGTCTTTTGTGCTTATCTTTTAATGGATCACAGAAAGCCAATAGACACACACTTTCCCATTTTTCATTAAAAATGGTATGCTCATCAGCTGGAGCCCAGCAAAAAGCCAAGAAATCTTCTATTCACCAATGTGTTGAGTATTCTATTCATTCATCCACAAATTCACCTACCTGTGTCCTCATTCAACACAGAGATCTCAGAAAACACTGGAACAGATGACACCAAGATAGAACCATGGGCTTGAGAGAGTCCTCAGTTTACAGAGAGCAAGCTGAGCTTCAGAGGTAACTCAGCTGCTAAAGGTCAAAGCAAACTCTCGGTCTACACAGGGGAAGACTGACTGCACATTCCAAGACACAGCCTGTCACAGTCTTGGGACCTGTTGCCTCCACTGCAGTTTGGCCTGGGAAAGAAGCCAGTGAACGCACTTTATCCCAGGAGTTACCCTTCCCTCCACGGCTGCTTCTTGCTTTCACATGGCTCCCCCTGAAATCAGCTTTGCTTAGCAAGTTCCAGTGGTGGAATAAAGGAGTCTACTTCGCTTTTGATGGAGATTCAATTTTTGCCACAAACTAAGAGAAATTAGCCTATCTGTTGCCTCCCTGTTTTCTCTTCTCCCTCTCACATGGCAATCTGTAGGAAATATCTTTGATGGAAGCTCCATTTGGTTATAAATAACAAATTCAGATTAGGAACAGACTCTTTTTTTTACAAAAAAATCAAACTCTAAAGATCTTTCTTATCTATGGAGAGATAAAAACTGCTTTGTGGCAGGTGCAAAGTAAAGAAGTAAATTGGAAATATAAACAAAAGTAAATCATAGCCAGGTGCTAGTGGCTCACACCTGTAATCCTAGCTACTCAGGAGGCTGAGATCTGAGGATTGAGGTTCCAAGCCAGACTTGGCAGGAAAGTCCAAGAGACTCATTGCCAATTCACAACCAGAAAACTAGAAGTGGCATGCTGGATCAAAGTGGTAGAGTGATGGCCTTGAGCAAAAGAGCTCAGGGACAGCAGCCAGGCCTTGAGTTCAAGTCCCATGACTGACCAAAAAAATGTAAATCATAAATGGAAACATAACATAGCAATCCTTTTCTCCTCTTTAGCTTTATCTAGCAAACTGTATCCATGCACTGTGCTTACCACTTCAGATTTCCCTTCCCAGTGACACATCTGGGGAAGGAGATAAAAGCAAAGAAATAAAAATTACAGAGAAAACCTATAATCAATAATATATTCCATATTATATTTTGTGATGTAAATGATTACTATCTTATTGAGACATAATTCATAAAGCATATCATTCCCCCATTTAAGTGTGCAATTGAATACTTGTTAGTATAGTAACCACCACTATAATCAAGTTTATATTTTGTTCACTGCAGCAGAAAGCCATGTCCAATTAGCATTCCTTTTCTACGCACTCCCCCCATCTCTGGGCAACCACTAATATTTTCCTTCTCCAGAAATTTGCCTATTATGGACATTTCATATAAATGGAACCATACATTTTATTCTCCTATTGCTTTCTTTCACTTAACATGATGCTTCCAAGAATCATCCAGTTTACATGCATGCATGAATATTTTGTTTTTGCATTTAAAAATTATTGTTCTTAAGTAGTTGTACAAAGGAGTTTTAATTGAATATGTCAGTTTGTAAGTACAATGCATCTTAACCAATCATCATCCCTTTCTTCATTCTTCTCCATTGTATGCATATATTATCTATATTTTATTCACTCGTTCTTCCATTTGGTAGACATCTGTGTCATTTCTGCTTCAGGCTGTTATGAATAAGGCTGCTATGAATTTCATAGGCCAGTTTCTGGAGAATACATGCTTTCATTTCTATTGGGTATATAAGTAGGAATGGAATTGTAAGCCATATGGAAACTGTAATTAATTATTACAGAAAAACTGCCAGCCTATTTCCTAAAGTGGCTATACCACTTTACATTCCCACCAACGTCATATGAGAGTTTCAATTTCTCCACATACTTGTCAACATTTGTTCTTATCTGCTTTTTTTTTTACAGCCATTATAATGCATATGAAGAAGTATCTTATTGTGCTCTTTACTTGGATTTCCTCCAGGCTAATGTTGGTATGCATCTATTCCCGTGGATATTAGCAATTTGTGTATTTTCCTTCCCATTTCTCTTTTATATGGTGTGTGTGCTGGAGGATGAGGGAGAGACTCAGGCCCTCAAACTCTCTCACTTGGCTTTTTTTTTTTTTTTTTTTGGTCGTGGGTTCTGAACTCTGGGCCTGGGTGCTGCCCCTCAGCTCCTCAGCTCAAGGCTATTGTTCTACCACTTAAGCCATAAGTGCCACTTCCGGCTTTTTCTGCTTGTGTGGTGCTAAGGAATTGAACCCAGGGCCTCATGCATGCAAGGCAAGCACTCTACCACTGAGCCAACTCCTGCCCTCACTTGGCTTTTTCTACTCAAGGTTGACACTTGAGCCATACCTCTACTTCTCATGTACTTTCCTGCCCACGATGACTTCAAACCATGATCCACAGATCTCAGCCTCCTCAGTAGCTAGAATTACAAGCCACAAGTGTCCAGCAATTTGTATTTTTTTTTTCTTGGAAGAAATATCTATTCAAATCCTTGGCTCATGTTTAAAACTGTGTCCATTACTATTGCATTGTAATTATTCTTTTAATGTCCCAAATGAAGGACTTAAACTTATGAAACTTATGATTTAGGAAGATGTTTTCCCATTCTCTGGGGTGTCCCTTCACTTTCTTCACTTTCACATCATCAAACTAAAACCTTTGATGTCCAAGTTATCTACTTTCTTCTCTCTTATGTTTTTGCTGTTACATTAAGGAAACCATTCCCTAACACAAGGTGATGGAGAGTTCTACCTATGTTTTCTTTGTATGGTATTATAGGTGTTAGCCCTCACTTTTAGGTCTTTCCAAATTTATTTTTTGTAAAGAGCATGAGGTAGGGTTCCCTCACATTCTTTCTACGTGTGAATATTTACTTGCCTTAGCACCATTTGCTAATAAGATGAGTCTTCAGTTGACTTCCTTGTTAAAAGATGGTATCTCTTACATGTGAAGGTTAATTTTTACCTTCTCAATTCAATTCCATTTATTCCATAATGAACTAGCCCCCCCACACACACACACATATAAATGTACCAGATGGGAAACTACATGAGGTTTTTCCCTAGCCACTAGGAAACTACAAAGCATTAGAATAAAGAGTCGGGAGATTTTCTTTGCTCTGTCTCCATTCAGGAAAGGGATAAAGCAATCACAGTAGAGAAATCCTGAAAGCAAGCTGAAGCGGGCAGGAAGGGCCAGGGCAGCTTCATGAAGCAAGATGGAAAGACCAAGTTACCTACTTTGTAGCAGCTTTACCCAAATCCAGAGGCCGACTTGACAGCGGCCCAAGTTTCTAAGCATGAGTCAGCTTCCTGGGGTGTGCTGGACTGACTGGCCTAGTTTCCAAAGCAACAAAGGTTGTCTGGCACCAGTGGCTCAGGCCTCTAATCCTAGCTCCTCAAAAGGCTGAGATCTGAGGATCGTGGTTCAAAGCCAGCTTGTGCAGGAAAGTCTGTGAGACTCTTACCTCCAATTACCCATCAAAAGAACCAGAAGTGGAACTGTGGCTCAAGTGGTTAGAGTGTCAGCTTTGAATGGAAAAGCTAAGAGAGAAGTGTCTAGACCCTCCCTGCGTTCAAGTCCCAATACTGGCATACACACACATACACAACCACCATCACCACCACCACCAACAACAAAATATTCCCGAAGGGCCCGTGGTGGGTTGGGAGGCCCACCTCTGGAGGCGAGTTGGGAACTCACCCCTGGGAGTCCAAAGGCAGCTCTCCCACTGTGTGTGATCCAGTGAAGCAAGTGCGCCTGCCGTGGGCTGCGGACCCATTTCAACTGGCGCTGGCAGCACCCGGGGCTTTCTTACTGTACAGCAGGGAGCAGCTCATCAGAATCATATAGATCTAATGAAGAGGGTCCCTGCGGAACATCCTGTATTCTTTACCTCCCTGGGGCCGTGCATTCTTGACTTCAAGAAGCAGCTAAAGTGACTGGATTACATAAAGCTGAGTCTTACAGACACATGTGCGCACACACACAGAGTAGACAGACAATCCAGGTGTGGCCACCATGGTTCATCTCGAGGTGGGCATTCAGCCTTCACCAGCATGAGGGTGTGAAGGCTCTGATTCTGGTCAAACCACCTCAGTTCTTTATACCTGACCGGTTATTCTGGAGTTGTGAGGGCCACAGGCCATCTTTGTTTGAATTAGCCACACAGATGGATTCCGGAATCTCTGAGCATTATATTAAAAAAAAAAGCCAAAAACTGGAAACTGATCCAGTTCAGGGGAAATCTATCTTCTGGGTAAACAAAAGCAATGCATACACGTGTTCTCACACATACCCACAGGTAATTCCCACATCCCACAAGGAAAAGCATAGCCTGATTGTCTTCGGATTTTCACTTGAGAAAAGCTGGGCTCAAATGCCTTCAGCCAAAACAATCCAACAGACAAAAGTCAATGAACAGATGTGCAGGTGCCCTGGTCTGCCCCATACGGGCAACAACAAGCTTCTCTCCCTTGGAAACTCATGAACATTGTTACTGGGGATTTTACACTCATTCACAAAACAAAAATCAAACAGTTCGGGTGTGCTTAAAGACTATGTGAAGATCCCAGTGCCAACAGCTTCTCAGTGCTAGCTACTCAGGAGGATGAGACCTGAGGATTGAGATCTGAAGCCAGCCTGAGTAGAAAAATTTGTGAGACTCTTATCTCTAATTACTTTTCCCCTCCCTGCCCAACCCCCAAAAAGGAAGTGGAGCTGTGGCTCAAGTGGTAGAGTGCCAGTCTTGAGCAAAATAGGCAAGTAAGAGAGAAAGAGGCAGGCGTGGGGGTGGGAGGGGGAGACAGAGAGAGGGAAGGAGGCTCTTGCTCGGTCTTATCAAGCTCTCTTGTCCTTCTCGCTTAGTTCTCCATCCTAGCCTTCTACCACGTCAGCCCTGCCTTGCTCTTTCCCTTCCTCTTTTTCTACCCTTTGTTGAATCCCACTTTAGAGACAATCAGATCCATTTACTCCCCCTTTGTCTTTTGTATTTAATTCTCTTGGGATAGCTACCTAGAATTATGATCAACCTCTTGTTAATTAACAAGGCAAGTTGACTATGTGAACCCCCTAGGAAATGCAAAAGACAATCCAACCATCTTCCCCATTGCAAAACACCCACCTGGTCCCAGGCCCTACCTTCCACAGACAATAAAGGCACAGTTTGCAGCAAGTTATGCAGCTTCTGATAGCACCTTGTCTTTAGTGTCCCACTAATATGAGTTTCATTCTTTCATTAATTAGGGAATATTAAAATAGACCCAGAAGGTCACAAATCACTGGGATTCCTCCACACTTTCCCTGACATCACATTTCTCTGTGAAGCACAGCACCCTGTTCCCTCCCCACCCAGTCTCCTGGGGACTGAACCCAGGCCAGCAAGTGCTCTACCAACTGAGCGACAGCCCAAGCCCTTTGTTCATTTGGTTTTGAGACAGGGTTTTGTGCTAACTTGGCAGTCTGCTTTGAACTTGTGATGCTGCTGACTCAGCTTCCTGAGTACCTGAGATTCTGGGCATGCATTATACACCCAGCTTACAGCGGCATCCCCTGAACGGTTCTCCCTAGAACAGCCTACTTTTCTCCCTTCACAGCCTATTTTCTACACAACCAGGGTCATGTAGACACAGCCTGTCCTCTAGGCAAGCCCTTCGTTTGTTTCCCAGCACACATTCAGTGAAAAAGAAAAGATCCCAAATCCTCACCATTGCTTCTAGGACCTCCGTCTGGGTCCTAGTTAGCTTCGACACTCATTTTTCCCTTATACTCTCCTTCACTTACACTTTATAGTCTATGTCGGTTTTATTTATGTTCCTCTGACACACATATATTCCCAGCACAGGGCATTGGCACATGGCGTCCCTTTTGCTGAGACCATCTGCCTAGCTTTCTCCTCCCTCACCTTGCTGAGTCCCAGGTTTCCCTTCAGCTGATAAATGCTAAGGGAGGGCTTCCTTTATTTCCCCCTCCCACCACATATAATTAAACTCATGAGTTATCTCTCTCAATCAACTGCAAGCCCACCAGGGCAGGGACCTCGTTTTGCCTCTTTGTCATTGTGTCCCTAGAGGGGATGAGGGCGTTGCACACTGCAGGTGTGAAGGAATGGAAGAATGGTTTCCAATGATTGCAGGCACTGGGAGAGGACAAAGTCATTGATTAATGACGCCATTGGCTTTGGAGTGAGTTTGCTCAAGATTCAAATAAATTCCCTCAACTGCAACCTGGGCAGAGCATTCCCTATAGCACCAAAGAGGAAGAATGTTCTAGCAGCTAATCCTTAGCACCTGGCAACCTGCTGCCACATATTCAGTTAGTCAATATGGGTCCCTAGCAACCAGATGCCACAGAATGTTCTAGAAATTCATGGGGACCTAGAATAATTCTGTGTTTGGGGGCTTATTGGTTTTTTTTTGTTTTTGTTTATTTTTTTTTACTCCTTGGTTAAAAAATGTTACTCTTGACAAATAAGGTAAAGACTTAACTTTTAGAGCTGTGCTAAAGTCACAATTTAAGATTCTTTACAAGCAAGTCTTGTTCTGCTGTAGGCATTTAAGACTTGGTGACTATGGAGAATACTAATAATATTCACCAGGCTTGTTATTTCAGCACCAACATTACAAAGAAGGGGAAAATGTTGTTTTTACTGTTCCAAAGCTAAGCCTCTAGCACTGTAGTCAGCACGCTGACATTGAAAGAGAGTAAAGCTTTTCTTGCATATTTTCTTTTTGGGCTATTCAGATTTTCGTGCTTCAGAGACATTCCTTGAGAAACATGTTGATGTTTCAAATCCTCCATCTATTTGGTCAAATTGCAAGCTGAGGTCAGAGTGCACTTGATGCTTCAACAAATGTGGAATTCTAATTATGTTCTCTCCTGTTACACATAACCAGGACAGGGAATACTACCTCAATGACAAAACATGCCCATAGAATACCTTCTTCATACTTGAACTTGAAGGAAAAAGTTAGGAGCAAGTAGTCATTGTTTGGTTTCAAATGCATGGCTATGGATATACATTACATCTGACAAATAAAGTGAGGGACATCTTGGATGTTGGTTACACATTCCACACTAGGAATACTGAGGAATGATTAAATCCATCATCTTAAAGTTGATGAGCTTCAAGGAGTTCTGATATGAAGGCTCGATAATTTTTGTTCTACTTGGAGGTTTTAAAGTGGTATCATAGTTTTATAGTATAAAAATTACCACTTATTGACATAGATTTTTCCCTTCCTTCCTTCCTTCCTTCTTTCCTTACTTCCTTCCTCCCTCCCTCCCTCCCTTCCTTCCTTTTTTTTTTTTGTCAGTTGTGGGACTTGAACTGAGGGCCTGGATACTATGCCTAAGCTTTTTCGCACTCTACCATTGTAAGCCACAGCTCCACTTCCAGTTTTCTGGTGGTTCAGTAAAGATAAGAGTTTCACAGACTTTCCTGCCTAGGATGGCTTCAAACTGCAGGTCTCAGCCTCCTGAGTAGCTAGGATTATAGGTGTGAGCACAGTGCCCAGCCTGACATAGATACTCTAACAGTGAAATTCAGTCTGATCTTCAGTATCTTCAGTACCTCATTTGCAACATCAGACATGCCAGACATTCACTGAACAAGACTGTTACAGGACTGGGGTTCATATATTCACACAGAAAAGAGACTAGCAAAAGTCGTGCATGTTATTTTTTCAGGTGTTTATCCTTGGATAAGTATTCTCCTCGATTGTAACATGTTTAGGTAGTCAAAAAATTTTTTTTGTCATTCATGGGGCTTGAACTTGGGGCCTGAGCACTGTCCCTAAGCTGGTTTTCTCAAGGCTAGTGCTCTACCACTTTGAGCACAGTTCCACGTCTGGTTTTCTGGTGGTTCATTGGAGATAAGAGTCTCATGGACTTTTGTGCCCAGCTGGCTTTGAACCATTATCTTTATATCTCAGCTTCTTGAGCAGCAAGGAAAACAGGCCTGAACCACCAGCACCTATAACCTTTCAATCACTTCTTTTATGATTTTTAAGTACTAGCATCATATTAAGGAATGACTTTCACAGACTAATAGTATGAAAGCATAAATGTATCCCTCTAGTACTTTGAATTTGTTTGGATGTACACCTGTAATTTAGCTTTGTATGACGTGAGGTAGAGATCTAAGTCTCCAAATTGTTAATATCACGAACACCCATTAAATAATTTATCCTATACTGATTTAAAGGCAACATAAAATAAAAAAATCATGAATCTATTTATCAAAAGTAGCAAAGATGAGCCCGGTGCTGGTGGCTCACACCTATAATCCTAGATACTCAGGAGGCTGAGATCTGAGGATTGTGGTTCAAAGCCAGCCTGGGCCTGAAAGTCCATTGAGACTCTTATCTCCAAGTAACTACCAGTAAACCAGAAGTTCAAGCCTCACAACTGACAAAAAAAAAAAAAGTAGCAAAGATGGAGGATTATATGTAGTTGCACAATCATTTTTAATGTTGTCAGCAGAAATATTTCCTTTCCTATGGGAAATTCACTCATCCATGATAAAAATCTTGCCCAACACTTTCCTTGCCTTCAACTCTTTCTTTTAATTTTGGAATGTTAAACTTACAACATGAAGTAAGAAACAGCCCTTCCCAACAGTGACTCTAACTCTAAATAAACAACTTATACTTTCTATTAGGAAATCAAAATAATCTTAAAATATCCATGAATTGAAGCAAATGCCATTTAAAAGATACTTGGGTCTAAATACAGTAAAATAAAATAGACTTGAAGGCCATATCATTCTGCAGGATTTCAGTGTACTCGATGCATTCTTAAGAAGATAAGTTAATTTTACTCTCAATAAAATAAGCAAAAATGCAAACAGATAATGGCTTAAGGTGTTAACAGTCCTGTATTCCTTTCTTAAATTGTGTTTGATTCAGAATTCTGTTGGGTTACTTACCTTTAAAACAAAGATTTATTTTTATTCAACAGTTGTACAAAGGGGTTTCAATTCCAGAAATCAGGTTATGAGTAACTTCCCTGATTTACTTGTCTTTAAAGAGGAAAAACTAAAAATCTCAAGCACTTGGAGTAGGAGCCTATTCTTTGTTGAGAAACCTCTGTTGGTAGGCCCAGAAATGAAACGGTATCTCTGAGATGAGCTATGCAGAGGGGCTTGCACAAAGGATCGAATTGTAGTGGACTGCTTCTTTTGAGAGCTTTGTTTCATACCAGTGCGTCATGCAAATAGAACACTAAAAGGCTGCTAGCATTTTAAGCAAAACATTTAACATCTAAAAAGCTAAAGATACCTAGAGGTTTGATGTTTTCAATGGCAAGCAAAAGAGGAAATTAAATCTCCTTATGTAGATTTGTGAGCTACAACCATGCTGAGTTTCTACTTTGACTTTGTTTCTGTCTAGGAACATCATTCCTTTGTGAAACTAAACTTCAAAGTCCACTGAAGGTACATTTATCTTGTCTCAACAAAGACACAGATGAAGCAATTTGTTAGAATTAATTGATAGCACAGAGTTATAATCAATAACTTGAATCCACGAAGGAATGCTACCAAAATATATTAAACTCTAAATGGACTAAACCCAAATGTTAGTTTGAGAATATGAACTGAGCCATTTGTGTGTGTGTGTGTGTGTGCATGCGCGCATGTGCACTCAAATGCATGGACACGCGCACAAGCATCTACTTATATTGAGGCTGGAATTCAGGGCCTCCCTCTCTTGCTTGGTTTTTTCTGCTCAAGGCTGGTGTTATACTACTTGAACCATTCTTCCATATCTGCCCTTTTGGTGGTTCATTGGGGATAAGAGTCTCACAGACTTTTCTGTGTAGGTTGGCTTTGAACTTCAGTCCTTAGATGTCAGCCTCCTGAGTAGCTAGGATTAAAAATATGAGCCACTGGAGCTTGGCAAACTATACCATTTTTATAAAATAGACTGTTTACACTATGATGCTATCTATTGAGTTAAAAAGAAATTCTGAACTAAGCCACCACGATTTTCTTCAAATAGAAGTAGTATTAAATTTAGTTTGAGATTATTCTTATTCTTCTTACAATATATCTCAAAGAGCCAGGAAGTAGATCAGTTAGTAGATACTAAATTTCTCACTAAAATGATGCATCCAAAATGATATACTCACTTCATTATTATATATGCAATATATAATGCTATTAATATAGATAATTCCAAGTAAACTAGGTGCCTACGCCTGTAAGCCTAGCTACTCATGGGGATGAGATCTGAGAATTGTAGTTCAAAGTTAGCCAAAGCAGGAAAGTCTGTTAGACTCTTCTCTCCAATAAACTGTTACTTAAAAAAAAAAAGCTGAAAGTGGAGCTGTGACTCAAGTCAAAGAGTGCCAGTCTTGAGTAAAAGAAAGGACAGTGCCCAGGCCCCGAGTTCAAGCCAACACCCGCCCCCCACCCCGCCACCCACTGTATGTATTGCCATGGTAATTTAGGATGAACTCACCCGAAACATAATTCAATAAGATCTTTTCCCCTTGTTAACATCTTGATGTTCACAAGTAATAAGCATATGAACAGGCAATCCCTAAATGCTACTGTAATAAAGCATCACACACTGGTTAATGTCTCCCTGTTCTATAGGTTGAAGTCAGATCATGGTGTCGGCAGAATGGGATAGGAGAATGTGTTTCATGCCTCTCCTTGGCTTCCAGTGCACTGGCAATTTGTGTGTGTGTGTGTGTGTGTGTGTGTGTGTGTGTGCGTGTGAGTGTGAGAGAGAGAGAGAGAGAGAGAGAGCGCAAGTGTGCTGGTATTGGGGCTTGAACCCAGGACCTGAATGCTGTCCCTGAGCTTTTGTTTTTCTTTAGGCTAGTATTCTACCACATGAGTCTCAGCTCTACTTCTGGCTTTTTGGTAGTTAGAGATAAGAGTGTCACAAGACTTTCCTGCCTCAGTTGGCTTTAAACCGCAATCCTCAGATCTCAATTTCCTGTGTATCTAGGATTACAGGTGTGAGCCACTGGAATCTGGGATGTGCTGGCAATTTGGGGGCATTCTTTGGCCTATAGATGAGTCATCTAGCCTCTGTCTTTAGCTTCACATGGTGTTCATCGTGTGTGCGAATTTCTATTTTTAAAGTTAGCACACCAGTCACAATGGTAATGACCCACACTGAAGACCATAATATCCCTGTCCTTAATATGTCCTTTCTGAAGTTCTGGAGGTTATGATTGTGTGTGTGTGTGTGTGTGTGTGTGTGTGTGTGTGTAGAAGAAACATAGCTCAATATGAAATACAGACCAACACCACACATCCAAGACAGAATCTTGGGTTCTTGCACTTCTAATAATTTTGAAGATGAGAAGGTTGAAATCCTGAAATCAAATAAAAGAGCTTCCTCCTTCCTCCTAAATGTTTTAGATAAAACCTTCAAGAAGCATCTTTATTATTCTTCCTTTTTTTTTTTTTTTTTTTGGTCTGGTATGGGGGCTTCAACTTAGGGCCTGCATGCTGTCCCTTAGCTTTTTTGTTCAAGACTGACACTCTACCATGTTAACCACAGTTCCACTTCTAGGTTTTTGGTTGTTAACTGGACATAAACTTCTTGTGGATACTCCTGCTTAGGATAGCTTCAAAGTCAATTCTCAGATCTCAGCCTCCTGATTATACACATCTTCAATAAATGTCTTGCATCTATAACTCTATCTCAGTGTCTGCTTCCTCCAGGATCTTCCTTATCTCCTTATAGAGTTATTATAAGAATCTAATGAAGTCACTCACATAACAATACTTTGTAAACTCTGCTGGGTAATGCAAAACTAAAGTTGGGTGCAATGACTCAAGCCTGCAGTCTCGCAGATGGAAGTGGTGGTAAGAGCTAATTAACCCAGCGTGGGTTAATTAACAAGTTAGAGACCACAGCAGGCAAAGTCAGCAAGACTTTATCTCAAAAACAAAATGCAAAAGGTCTGGCGGTATGGCTCAAGTGACAGTGTGTTTGCCTAGTATGTGAAGCCATGGGTTCAATCCTCAGCGTGGGTGCGCGCACACACACACACACACACACACACACACACACACATGCGTGCGCACGCGCGCGTGTGCGTTTTGTTATCCTGTTGTGTTTTTGCTCTGTTTGTTTGGTCTGTTTGGTCTGGAACTCACAATCCTCTGGCTCCAGTCTCCTGGGATTACAGGTATCTGCTGAACCCCTGGCAAAAATGTGACATTTTCATTGTAAACTTTGCTTAACTTCTGTTCACCTGGTAGCCCATTGCTCTGGCCCACTGATCACTTTTTTTTTTTTTTAGGTTCTTCCAGTGTTTGCAAAAATCAAGACTGCTTTGTAAATTGAACCAGTCAAGAATTGTTCCCTAATAACAAAAAGTTCAAAAGTTCTTCAAAATAAGGGGGCACCAATTCAAATAGCATGTATTACATAACAGAAACAATAGAAACTGCTGGGTAATGAACTCACTCGCCTGTGATTTGGGGGTGGAGCATGGAAAGAAAGCACCCCAAGCAAGGACCTGAGACCACTGGAGAGATGCCACGGCTCACCGGCCTCCAGAGCAGCACATTTACCTAACCCGTACGGACCTGCTGGGCACAGGTTGGTGAGGGAATCACTGTCACCTCATCAGAAGATGTCACCTCTTCTGAAGAAAAGAGAAAATAGGAGGTAACTTTCATCTGAGCTCTGTGGTTAGGTTCCCTGTGGCAGCTTTCCCGTAGAGTCTAACGCTCCTTGTTGGCTTTGAAGAAGGCTGCTAGGAATCCAACAGTAGCATAGAAAACTTGAGTGAGCTGACTAGTACTTTCTCCCAGTCAGGACCTTCCCATGAGAGCTCTGCTAGGGCTGACACCTGGAACACAGCCTTGTGCGACAAGAACCTGTTAAGGTGTGCTTGGACTCCTGGCCCAGGAAAACGGAAATCATTAATGTTACCTGTATAGCAACTTCCTATGCAGCATAGAAAATGAACATGCTTTATTCAGCCAAGATTTATTATTGAGAACATACTGAAGATAAAGAGTAGGTGAGTATCAATCCAAGAAAATCTCCATATTACCCTTAACATTTCCTGAACTCATGTCTCTCCTTGTCTTGCTCTTTCTTTCTCTTCAGTGCTAGAGTTTGAAACCAGGCCTTTGTGCATGGTAGGCAAGAACTGTACCACTGAGCCAAATCACCAGTTCTATTTTTTTTTCTTTCAGGCTATCTAGGTTTTTTTTTTCTTTCTAAGTAAATAAGAGGGGGTGGGGAAGAAGATAATACTGCTGATTTTTTTAAATGGCTGGGAGATCCCACCAGACAAGGGCAGGTTTATGTATTTGCTGTGTTACCTGCTCCATTCGCCAACCATATCCAAAGAGCAAACATTTGAGGCATGCAAATTGCCAGGGGTTTGTGCCTGGGGCAACCTACACAAGCCAGCTGCACAGTCATCGCCTGACACCTTGTGATGTAGATGCTTTTGTCTTTGATCATCTTTGGCACAAAGCCAAGGCTCTTTCACCAGTAAAATAGACAGGAGATAAATCATCTCACTGACTCTGCCTCTCCATCACCGAATTCCTTCCTTGTGAGCACTTACCATACAATGAACACAAACCCATCAGGAGCATAAATCACAGTTACCACCAAGACCTTTACTCAAAAGCCAGACCAGCTCTTCTTCACAAGAATCCATAAAGACCTTCTTCAGTCCATACAACAGTGGCTACCAAAAATTTCAAACGCAATTCCAATTTCATTTTTTTTAAGCAAAATTGCTCTCTTTCGGAATGAACAGGAGGAGGTGTTTGTATTCTGGTGAGATCAGACAGCAGAAAAATGTATTTATTTAATTATAGCCTTTCAAGAGCACAGTACATTCTTAGGTTGTAATTTTTTCTTTTGTGTCAGTCCTGGGGCTTGAACTCAAGGCCTGGGTGCTGTCCCTGAACTTTTGGGCTCAAGGCTAGTGCTCTAACATTTGAGCCATAGCTCTAGTTCTAGTTCTTTTGGTGGTTAACTAGAGATAAGAGTCTTATAGGTTTTACTGCTTGGGCTGGCTTTGAACCATGATCCTCAGATCTCAGCCTCCTGAGCAGCTAGGATTATAGGCATGAGCCACTGGATGCCCAGCTTGGGTTGTAACTTTTTAGAAGAGAATTTATAACATACATTAGGACCTTCCCTGGAAGATGTGACTTTATCTTATTATTATTGTTGGATTATCCTCAAGGAAGCAAAATTTTTGTTTCTACCATTATCACAAAGAAAGAGATCAACATGGGTATTGGAGCTTAACATGTTCTCGGTCATTTTCTTTACTTCCTTTCTTTCTTTCGGGTCAGTTGTGGGGCTTGAACTCTGGGCCTGGGTGCTGTCCCTCAGGTTTTCAGCTCAAGGCAAGCACTCTACACTACTTGAGCCACAGCACCACTTCCGGTTTTCTGGTGGTTAATTGGAGATAAGAGTCTCATGGACTTTCTTGCCCAGTCTGGCTTTGAACCACAATCCTCAGATCTCAGCCTCCTGAACAGCTAGGATTACAGTTGTGAGCCACCAGCACCCAGTTTCTAGGTCACTTCCTAAACAAAGTTATTTTCCTTTCTCATTGAAGATCTGTGGAAGTAGATACATACAGCACAAATAAAGCCTATATTCATGTTTTCATTACTATTTTCTAAAAGTAGAACGAAATGTAATTGTCATAATCATTTCATTGATACTGCTTTAACAGGTAAAATATTTGCCTCATATAGATGTATATTTATAATACATATTAAATTTTGGTTTGCAGCAGTTGAATATATCTAAAGAGTATAATGTAGCATAAAGACAGTGCACAATTTTCAACTCTAGATAACTGATGTAATTTTACCTCAGATATTTATCATTGCTCTGGGTCAGGACTCTTCAAAATTCTCTTTACTAGCTATTTTGAAATACACATATTTTTGTCGATGACAGTTTCCCAAGTGGGCTATATAACAGTAGATGTTATTCCTTGTTCAGTTGCATCTCTATGGTCATTGCTCATCCTCCCTGCACCTGCTCTTCCCACCCCTTTCAGGCTCTGCTAAACACTATTCTATTCCTTACTTCCATGGGACCAGCATTTTAGCTTCTACTTCTAAGAGAGAGCATGTAAATATTGTCTCTCTGTACATGACTTATTTCATTTAACATAATCTCCACCAATTCAATCCAGGACTATGTTTGCTTTCATCTTTTGTCTTAAGAAATATTTTTTCTATTGTCAAGGTGATATACAGAGGGGTTACAGTTACATAAGTAAGGTAATAAGTTTCCAACGGGAAACATTCTTAAGAAGAGACATGGACATCCACAGCAAAAAAGAATGAATTTAGACACAGACCTCCTACCCTTCATTAAAAATAAAAAACTGGCTCACAATAGATCACAGACCTAAAGAGAAGATATAAAACCAAAAACATGTAGAAGACAACACAGTAGAAAATCTAGATGGCCTTCTATTTGGTGATGACTTTTCAGAGACATGGTTCATGTAAAAATAATAATAATTGGAATGTTGGACTTCATTAAATGAAAACTTCCACTCTGTGAAAGATAATTTCAAAAAATAGGAAGACATGTCACAGATGGAAAGAAAATATTCGCAACAGGAATATCTGGTAACTGCTACTTATCCAAAATATATAGAGCTTTTAGATCTCAGTAAAAAAAATATGAAGAGCATAATTTAAACAATGAGCAAAGAGCCCTGAAGGGACCCCATACCATAGAATGTAAATACATGTACACTCATAAAAAAATGACCTAAACTGTATGCCACCAGGGAATTACAAATTAAGTCAACAGGAGATAGCACTGCAGTCCTATTAGAATGGCCCATTTCCAAAACATTGACACCACCAAATGCTGAGGAGGATTCGGAGCAACTGGAAAGCCCGTTCATTGCTGCAAGGAATACACAATGTTCATCCACTTTGGCAGACTATCTGACAGTTCCGACAAAACTGAACATTCTCTTAACATGTGATCACATTCCTTGGTATTCCACCAAATTATTTGAAAATTATACCCACAAATAATACACAGGATGCTTATAGCAACTTTATTCATAGTGCCCAAACTCCAAAGGCACCCAGAAGCTTCTTAGTAGATGAATGGAGAAATAAACTATGGTATATCCACACTGCAGAATACTGCTGGGCAAGAAAGAAGTGAGCTCTTAAAGCAGTGAAAAAAATATGGAGGAAACCTAAATGCATATTATTAAGTGAAAAAAGCCAATGTCACAAGGCTATATGCTATATGACATTCAGGTAAAGGCCAAAGGTACGAGACTATAAAATGAATAGAAGATACCAGAGGCTAAGCTGGAATAAGGGATGAAAAGGAGAAAAATGAAGAATCTATGGCAGTGAAACTATTCTGTATGAAACCATATTGGTGAACTATGCCATTATATATTTGTTCAACCCAAAGATTGAACAACACAGGAGTGGTGTCTTAATGTAAACTGTGGTGATAAAGGATATCCCAATGCAGGTTCATCATTTATACAAATAAACCACTGAGGATGGGTAAACAAGCATGTGTGAAAAGGAGTATACAGAAGCTTGGCACTTCCTGCTTCATTTCGCTATCAACCAATATCTGATCTAAAAGCCAGTTTATTAAGTTTAAAAAGTCAAACATGCAAAAATATCACCTCATACTTGCAAACTTTAGTCCCATCCATTTTAAACAATAGTTAGCTAAAATATAGATAACCAGGATAACAACTAAAATCCTACTTGTTCTCCTCCAAAGAGAAGCAGTCTAAAGAACGATCCATATTTTGCAGGCTCGAGGTAGCAATCTTCTGCAGGGGAGTTTTAGCCAATGCTTGAGACAGGGGAAAGAGAACAGCTTGTTTCTATTCTGGAAGTCAAGGTACTGTTTCCCCTTGCTTATGCTTCTCTACTACACGCATGATGCAGATTCAACATCAGCTTAGAGCTGTCCCATCCAGGCATGGTTGTATTTCAGGTAGGCTTTGGGAAAGGAGACAGGTTGGGAAGTGAACTATCTCAGTTTTTCCCTGCTCCAATGGCTGACCTAGTATATTTCTAGATCTGGTATATTTTTAGCTTCATTCCTTCATTACTTATTTTCACATATTACTAATAGTTTTCCAGCAAAAATGGCATTGTTCTTTAACAAAATAGATTTCTCCCCGTGGACATAGGTCAAACATGGCCGAATAAGGCACTATAGAATCCAAGGGTAGTTTGTCCTTTCCTCCACACCTTGTATCTTCACGTTAACCTGGAGACTGGGTGTTCTTTATGAGATGCTCAATATTTCTAGCATGATCTCATTTTTAAAGTGTACAGAGTTCCAAGGGCCAGGCTTCAAACTTGCCTTTGTGGAGAAAACCCCATTTGAGGGGCTCCGACATGAATCTAAAAGTCATCTGTGAGGAGCTGGGTTCAAATGATCACCTTGTCTCTTCTCTGTTAGAATGAGAAAGAATCTTGCCATTCAACTTAGCACACACTAAATGGGAGGGTCATAGGGTAGAGACCCTTTAGGGTCTGTGCATGGAGCCTGGAAGGGGACTCAAAATACTTGTCTTGTTGAAGCTTACATCTCCTTGAAATGAGACTCATGGGAAGTTAGATACATTATCAAGTTTCCTTTTATGAAAGGTTATCATGGAGGCTGGGGATGGAGCTCAGTGGTAGAGCACTTGCTTAGAATGCACAAGGCCTTGGGTTTAATTCTTGGCATCAAGAATCCAATTTTGTGTAAAGTATTTTATTGAAATTTCTGCTTTGGGTGTTGAGGCAGGAAAAAAAATTGGTAGCATAATGCTATCAGTTTGTGTGGCTTCACCCAACCACTAGAAACATGCTTTGCATGAAGCAGTAATCATCAAGATCATTAAGAGGACCTAAGAGAAACCATTTTGGGGAGGAAGACTTGAGAGTGCCAGAAATCCCTTTGGTATCACCCAAGGGAATTAAGTCTAATTTAGACCTGACTCTATTATGGAGTTTCAACTAAACAAAGGAATGTGTCCTGTCTTATGAAGACTATTGTGTAAGTGAAATTCATTCCCATAATCTTTAATTTAAAATCATATATCAGGAATGATATTTGCCAATATGAATTCATTTAACCCTAGCAGCAACCCCACAAAAGGTTGGTGATAGCTGGTTACTAAGTCAGTAATAGTCATTATAAAAATTTTAATTTAGCTGAATGTCAGTGGTTCATGCATGTAATCCTAGCTACTCAGGAGGCAGAGATCTGAGGATCATGATTTGAAGCCAGCCCAGGCAGGAAAGTCTATGAGATTCTTACTTCTTATTAACTGGCGGGAGGGGGAGGGCAGGGGAAGAGCTGGTGCTGTGGCTCAAGTGGTAGAGTGTTACTCTTGAACTAAGGAAGCTCAGGTATAGCACCCAGGCCTTGAGCTCAAGCCCCAGGACCAGCAAAAAAATTATTTGTAAAATTCATTTTTATGATGTAATGAGGGAATCAAGGTTTCAGATTAGTTTAAAAAAATGGATAAATTTAAACACAGTAGTTACAAAGATCCTAGCATTGTAGTTCAATGAGGCATGTCATACGTTAATATGTAATTAAGTAGATAAATATACAGAGGTATAGTATGAAAGTTCCTCTACAAGTAGACAAAAATTTTGCCTGGTTATAGTTCTCCAGGCATTTTTTGTTGACCGAATGTTTGTATCCATACAAAACAAGAGGATTTAAAATGATTGCAAAGACCTTTATATAATCTTTTCTCAAAGACTATTAACACCTCTTACAATTAGAGGGTCTCAAATCCTTTGATCCAAGTTACTTTGGTCACATATCCAAGATTTTTCATCTTTGGTACAGTGATAACCTGGATAGAAAGCTGAAGCTACAAGCGGATGAAGCATGTACAAGCTGCGTTACTACTGATTGCCTTGCCGAGGTCCACGGCAGCTGCTCACTCAAGGCTACCATACCGCACTTTGCCCGTGGCACATTTCACAGGCTGCCCCAGCCAGGACAACACATTACAGAGAATACTCCAGCTGAACACTCCATGCTCCTTTCTTTGGAATTTCCTTATGTCAGGGCTTTGCATTCTCCTGGAAGAGCACAGTGGCTGTTTTGGGCTCCTTGACAATATGCTTTCCCTTGGAATTTTCCCCCCTCTTTTGGCAGTACACATCCCAAGTAAACAGCTCCCCGGTACTTCTGCACAGCCACACAACACTTCGAGCTAACGGCCACCTACACGGCACCATGTATTCTGGCTCTGGCTCAGTACCTTCAGGTCACACGCCCACGGGCCTCACTAATTTACATCAGATCCCATGCCAACTCTCATAGAGGATTTTTGAGAGCCTTCGTTCTGATGCCAAATGATCTTTCCATCTCAGAGAGGTACTGGTTAATTTGGAATTAAAATCTAGATCACCTAATTTAATAGTTGGCACATGGTGAGGCTTGATAATAGTTCACATGCTGAAGCTTCACTTGAAAACGCAGACTGGCATTAGAAATATGTTCTACTTTTTGTGGCATGGCGAAATTCCCTCTGCCTTTTTCAGTGTACCAGCACAGCCATTGTCTATTCTATTGTCTCTTTTTTTTTTTGTCTTGCAGACAGTTAACTTGGAAGAAGACATATGAGCAATATGACTTTTGTATTGTGAATGTATACACCTTAGAGAATCTTACTTTAGTGGGCACCTTTAAGAAAACCATAAAATGACAATCCTCCCCATTTTGAAACACCTCAGCCAGAAATCTATATTCATTATGCAGACTCCTTGAACTTCCTGATCATACTTGGCTCAAGCAAGCAAAACCACTGCAATGGGCTGAGTACTTGATGCTTGCCTCTCTCCCCCTCTTCCCTGTCATCTCCTTCCAGCCCAGGAATGTGCATAACCCATTCCTTACAACTTGTAAGATGACTCTTATAGGACAGAACAGCCTTTGCAGATGTGATTAAATATAGGATTTAGAAATGAGGGAATGTTCCCGGATTATTTCCCTGGCCCCAGTGTAATTTCAAGGGTCTTTGTGAGACAGAGGTAGGGCCATCAGAGCGAAAAGCAGATGTAGACACAGTTACAGAGGTCAGACACAAGAAGATGCTACACTGCTGCCTTCCAATATGGAAGACAGGGCAATAGATCAGGGAATGTGAGAAGCCACTAATAAATTGGTAAATACAAGAGTACAGATACAGTTCTGCTTTATCCTCCAGAAAGGGTGAAACTCTGGCTGACTCCTGACCTTCAGAACTGTAAGATAATCCATCTGTGTTGCCTTAAGCCACTACGTTGGTATAAGAACAGAGGAAACTACTAAGACACTTCACCAAACCAAAAATCAGAACTGGTTTACAATACAAACAGACCAATTCGATCTTTGCAATTCTGAATAAGTCTTTAGCTCTGGTCTGGTGAAATGGGCTATTTCTTTGACTTTATTTCCTACCGTTCTCCTTTGAAATCTCACCACTCTGGTCCCTAAACTGCTCCTCAAATGGATGGACCATGTCCTGTCACTATCTCAGTTCACTTTCTGTTGCTTTTACAGAGTACCTGAGACTGGGTAAGCTATAAAGAAGTTGCTTTGGCTCCCAGTTCTACATGCTAGATAAGTCCATGATCAGAATGTTGCATCTGGCAAGGGCCTCATACTGCATCACAATATGGAAGAAAAGCAGAAGAGCAAGAGTGTATGTGTCAGAGAGAAACAAAAGAGGGGCTAGGCTTGTTTTATAATGGCCCATTCTTTGGATAAGTAGCTCATCTCTGTGAAAAAAGCATGAATCCCACTTTATGACCTAAACATGTATTGAAACATCCCATTTACCAATATTGCTACAATATTGTCAACAATGAGGTCTGTGGGGACAGACCACACTCAAACAAAGCAACCACAGAACCTGTACATTGTGGTCCAGTCTTCCCAGTATCCACATAACTTTCTCTCTTGCTTCATTCATGTCTCTGTACTTCCTAAGAAGGCCTTCTTCATCTATCTTTTCTACAACAGCAGCCCTGTCATACCCTTTAAGTCTGTTTTAGTTTTTGCTTCACAATGCTTAAAACATCTGATATATTTGTGCCTTCTCAATCTCTCCTGATAAGACGTAAACCTCGCTCTCTGTTCTTGATCTTGGGAAATCCTTGAAACACTGGTTGCTTAATGCAAAAAAATATATAAGTTTAAGTATCACCGGGGGTATTGGTTGCTACAGCAAATAGTGTTGGGGTCATCTCTGTTTCTCTAGACAAAAACATTAGTTTTCAGACCTCTTCTCATCCAAAGTATCAAATCGCTGTAATCCTTTAGAGTTATGAGTAGCAACTTCCACAGGAAATATTAAAAAGGTTATTTTCTATAGAGCATTATTTCCAATGAGGCAACAGAATAAATATGTTGTATTAACATAACTGTTGAGTGAGATTATTGCAGTAAAAGCTCAATATCTTAACTAGTCCTGGAACCTATGCACACTCTTTTCTGTTCTCCATAAGGCTCATTATATATGTCATGAGATTTATAACAGTATCTCACAGGCAAAATCTATCTTGTCTCAAAAATGCTATGAAGAAATAGGTAGATCATTGGCTGTGCTCAAATAGAAATAAGTGGGAGGAAAAGCTGAGGGTTGAGAAGATGTCTATGAGTTTCTATTTTAAACAATGTAACAATTCTGTTTGTAATTTACAGAGCCTAATGAACATGTTATACCAGATACCAGTAGGATTGTGTTTCACATGTGTTAAGAAGGCTGGCTGTCATTGCTTACAACATTCTTATAACACGTTTTGTTTGGAATTACCATCAATAATGGAAGTGAGAAGATATAAAAGTGGCCTGAAGCAAACCCAGAGAAGCACAACAGCATTTGTTACTCTTTACAGAAACACTAATCAAAACCACAACAAGGCACTATAGTAGGATGGCTGTGATGGTGGAAAAGAAAAGGAAAATAACAACTGCATTGATGCAGACATGACAGACTGGAATCTTCAAACACTGCTGTTGACATATAAAATGAAACTGATGGTTCCTCAATGAAGTGATATACCATGATACGATCCAATCCAACAAGTCCATTCCTGGAGATATAAAATGGGAACTCAAGTATGCGCATACACAACAGTTTACAATAGCAATCATACACAATAGAAACAACTCAAATGTCCATCAGCTGATAAATGGAGGAACAAAATGTGGCTTGCTCCTCCAACAGAACATTGTCCAGCCATGGAAAGGAATGAAGGTCCCACCCCATGTAATAATTACAGCTGAGTCTCAAAGATAGTACTCAAGATTCAAGAAGTCAAACAGGAAAGGTCACAAACCATATAATTCCAATGACATGGAACAACCCAAATAGCTACATCTGCACAGACAGACAGATGACTGGCAGTTTTACTGGTCACACAGAAAAAAAAAAAGAAAAGAAAAGGAATGACTAGGAATAATATGTAGAATCTTCTTCACATGCAATAAACATGTTTCAAAGCCAGACAGAGCTAGTGACTGTACAACATGGTAAATAGATGTTGCTAAATGTTGCTAAATTAAACACCTTGAAATGGTTACTTTTTAAAATATAGAAACCAAATGAGAAAAGTCTTGATTTCTCCAAAGCTACCTAACACAATGATGAAGAGGCACTTGATGAATATTTATAAAGTCAAATGACAGAAAATATTCATGTCCCACAAGTAAATTCATTCTCTGGAATTAAGATGATTCTAGCCCAAGTCAGTTAAATCAAGTTTGTTTTCAACCTGAATAATGCTATCTTTGTTTTGAAAATAATAATGTACATCTCCAAAGTACTACACTACTGCCAAACTCCTGTTTCCCACTAGCAAACTTGAACCTGTTCTTAAAATATTCCAGCCCAAGTGACATCTGCCCAGCGAGTTTTCCCTTCCATCTATCCACTAAGCCAAGGCTTCCCTCCTGGGCTCTCCACCTTATTTGGTTCATAGATATCCAAGTACTTCCGGTTCTATACCTCATCTGCCTCCCTAGAGCAGGTCTGTGAGTTCTTCAAAGACCAAGAAATGGCTCTGATTTATTGACATACACTCAGCAAGAAACTCCACTGGCAAGTATAAGACTCCACAAACACTTGGTAAATGACAGAATAATGAACTGGATGAAAAGTAGGGGTCTGTTTTGTAAACTGGCTCTGAAGACCAATTGAAAAGCGAGATTCCAGACTTGTTTTGAGTAATACCAATACTCTGATTCATGGATACCTGCTCAAAGTGATTCCTGAAAGCACCTTTTCTGTGGCTGCATGAAGTCTTGCGTCTTTGATAAAAACCTGTCCTAGTCCATCTTTCATTGACATAACACATAGAATTCCCCCGAGGTCTACACGGCTGGGCCTCCAGGCAGCACTCATAAGACTCAAGCTTCCTAGAAATAAAGGTGTGTTAACTTGCTTTCTATTGGAATAAACAATGGGTCTTGTCATTACGAATGACATGTTTTAATACTTCTAAAATCAAGCTGCCACCTCAGTTCTGCCAGGCCTTTCTTATCTCATGGGAACATCCTCCGAGAACACTGCAGCTTTGTGCTAAATTTCTAACAAATCTGGGCCACTGCAGGCTGGGCAGAGTGGGGAAGGTGTGTAATTATGTGCTTTCATGCTGCTGTCACACAAAACAAGGTGAAATTCTTGGCATTTTTCTTTGACCTTAGGTCACTCTTTGAGACTTGAGACAACATGAAACTTAAAGGGTTCAAGCCAATTGAAATAACCTGAAACCACATCTAACTGATTTACAAAAAAAAAGAAAAGAAAAAAACGATTCCAGAAAGCTACACTTACAAATCTTTAGGGCTTGTAACCCATCCGATTCAGATGGTCAGTCACAGGGGAAGTGATCTCACGCTGTAGATTTCCACTGTTCCATGGGAAGGCCATATTCCAAGACCTTCCCCAGCAGATCCAGAAACCCTGAATGGTATCAGACACTATACATGTTTTACTTTCCCCTATATGTGTACATATGACAAAAATGTATTTTATAAACTTAGTTCAGTGAGATATTAATAGCAGTAGCTAATAATAAAATAGAAGAATTACAATAATATACAATAAAATGTGCTTGAGACGTAAGTAAAATAAATTACTTGGATACAAGCACTATGATGATGTTTTGACTCTGATAACCAGGAGAGCAACAAAATGAGTAACAGGCAGGTAGCATATAATAATACATGGATACACCAAACAAAGGAAAGGGTTAAGTCCTGGGCTATACAGTGTAGGTGGAGATGTCATCATCCTATTCACAATGTTGTGCAACTTTAAACTTATGAACTGTGGATTTCTGGTATTTTCTATATAATATTTTCAGGCCACAGTTGATTATTGACAGTGAACTAAAACAGTGAAAAGCTACACCATCATTAAGTAAAGAATGACTCCAAAAATTGTGCTTCTGTCACTCCTGCCTGAATATTCTGGTTTAATTTCCTGGCTTTCTAGCTAATATTTATTCATCTACCTGTTTATTATTTGCTTCTTCCAATAGAATATACGCTCTATAAGTGTAGAGGTTTGATTATATTCTAAGATTGGGACATGTAAAGAAAATAGGAAAGAAGTATTTTGAAGGAACACAAGCAATTATGCCACATCTAATCGTTTGTAACCATTTCCAGATTCTCAGGCAGAATGAGAACAATTGGGCACACACTGCACTGGGTGAGGCAAACATCACTGTAGGATGGAGAAGGCACCAACTAATGTTTGAATTATCTTTCCAATAGCGATAGTGTTTAAATTCTCACTCAGCAGGTAATACTTCAACATAGCTTACAAAAATAGCAACTCGGACAAAGAAAGTATCCAATTTGACTGTACAAATAAGTGACTTGTGTATATGTGCATGTGTATGTGTGTGGCTTGGCACTGAACCCAGGGCCTTACACATCTAGGCAAGCAAACTGTATTACTAAGTCCCAGCTCTAGTCCCATATAACCATATTTTTAATATAAGACACATGAAGCCTTCAGTAAATATCCATAAGGGAAATCAAGGAAACAGTTTTCTCTTAACATGTTCCTGAACTTCTAATTCATTTCTGTATTTTTTTCACTATCATCAATTTTTTAATGGCAGTAGGGTTTGAACCCAGGGGCCTTATGCTTGCTAGACAGGTGCTTTATCACTTGAGCCATGCCCCCAGTTCTTGATTGTGGTCTTTACCTTTCATCTCTGATACAACAACGAACACAGTTTCACTCCAAGTCTTTACACACTCACCCTGGGGGTCAGGCCTGGAGCTTCTCCAGGGCCACATGAACACGTGCTCCAATTCAGACAAACACAGAATGTAATTCAACCATTCTATTGTGAAAATCAACTGCTTTCCACAACATGCAAAAGACTGATGGTATACTTCCAGATTGCTTATTCTGCTTTCGACTCTCAAGTCTACTCTCAATTTAAGAAGGCAG
This sequence comes from Dipodomys ordii, assembly GCF_000151885.1. Lineage (NCBI taxonomy): Eukaryota > Metazoa > Chordata > Mammalia > Rodentia > Heteromyidae > Dipodomys > Dipodomys ordii. The sequence goes on from NW_012267314.1 coordinate 9,140,020, forward strand.
AAGGAAATCTAGTGAAAATACTCACATGGTAGCAATGTTGCATGTGAATTCTAATTAATCATTGCAGTAGAGTCAGGAGCATAAGAATGAACAAGATTTCACATCTAGTTCAGGTTGATAAAGAGGTAAATTCAGTAACAGCTTACATGGGTAACCGTTATATGATAATTTACTGGGCTTTTTTTTTAAAAAAAAACACCTTTAAGGCAATATATGCTGATTGTAAAAATAAAATAAAAACTAGAAAGCATAAAGGAAACTATGAGAGTTCATCTCAGCCAGGTATGGTGGTATATACCTGCAATCCCAGAGCTCTGGGGGGGGTGAAGCAGAAGGATCATTAAGTTTAAGGCTATGTCCAAAAGAAGAAAAAATAAAAAGAAGAAATAAAAGTTCCTATTACAGTCCTTATTATTCCAGAGGTCCCTGGGGACTAGAAGGCTAAGAGTTCGAGACATATTTTTCCAGCTATTGCTCTATGTATGCACACATACACACACACACACACACACACACACACGTTTCTATAAATACAAAGTCAAGTTTTTATGTTATGGCTACATGAGCTGACTTTTGTATTAGTTTAGAATACTTTCTCATTTGGGTGTTATGATTAAAGGGCTTTTCTCCTCTATCTATAAAGATCAAGTGACAATTTAAGCATGCTGATAAATTTTAGATGTTTTGAAAAAAAATCTTTCTAGGGAAGCTATTTGAAATGTTGAAAGAAAACATAAACCATGTTACTAGCCATAACCTTTTCCAGATTGAGTCCTTTCCATCGTTCAATTTATGGTGACGTTTCACAAGTCTTATTCCTTTGGTGTGATCAGATCTCCCTTAAGAACATTTTTTAAAGGAAAACAGTATTTCTTTCTTCATGAGATATCAAGTTCAATACACTTGCTACTGTGATCCTTATATAGTCTATTTTTCCCCTGCTGGGAAGCTCTATAAAAATATACATTTTTAAAACTCTAAATCTAGTTTAATGTCAGTCAAATATGGAGAAAAAAATCAAAAGAATTATTCCTGAATCACTTAAGGATTTTTTTAACCAATATCATTAAGCTGGGTTTTTTTTGTGCTTTGCATATTTTCTTGCATCCTTGTGTTCAATTGCCTTTGTTCCAACTCTCCTTTCTTTCTTAAATGTTTTTTTAAATCTGCCTAATGAGATGGTATAAATACATCATTGTGCTCCACAGAACATTCTGCAGCTTGGTAACAGTGGCAACCAGCTGTGAGGAAGCCAGAGTGTTCTAAGTGCTTACTGTATGCCACACACGCAGGCCAGCCTTCAGGGAGCCATGGGCCAGGTCATCCTCTTTGCCCCTGAGCAGTTCCTTGTGAATGGGAGCCTGGATTTAAGTATGAAGACTGGGATGCACCATGGGGCAGGGAATGTGGCTCAGTGGTAGAGTGCTTACCTAGCATGCATGAAGCCCTGGGTTCAATTCTTCAGTACCACATACACAGAAAAAGCCGGAAGTGGTACTGTGGCTCAAGTGGTAGAGTGTGAGCCTTGAGCCAAAGCAGCTCAGTGTCCAGGCCCTGAGTTCAAGCCCCAGGACTGGCAAAAAAAAAAGAAACAAAAAAGAATGGTATGCAACAGAGAGAGACAACAAGAACACACAATACTTGGGGTGAAACGAAGAGGAAATGGGATGTTGGAGCTTAGGACTGCAACTAGAGGTGGTTAAGGGAAACTGAGGGACCAGGTAGCACAACTTTGAGTTTTAGTTTTATCCTGAGGCCATGAGCAGGATCACTGGAGATTACTACACAGGATGAAGAAATATCATTCAAAGAGTTACTATGTTGGCCAGGCATGTTGGTATCTTCCTGTAATCCCAGCTGTGTGGAAAGCAAAAATAGAAGGATCTGGCCCTAGGCAAAAAAGGAAACCCTCTCCAAAAAACAACTAAAACAAAAAGGAGGAAAGGGTGTAGCTCAAATGGATCTCTACCTGCCTCGCAAGCATAAAGCCCAGAGTTCAAACCCCAGTCCTACAAAAATAAACGAAATAACAAAATACCTTTGCTGCTCATTCTACTTAGGTCAAAAACTAGGAAATTAAGCCAAGCACTGGGGGCTCACGCCTGTAATTCTAGCTACCCAGGAGGCTGAGATGTGAGGATTGTGGCTGGAAGCCAGCCCAGCAGGAAAGTCTGTAATATTCTTATCTCCAACAAACTACTCATAAAAAGTGGAAGTGGTGCTATGGCTCAAGGGAGAGAACACTAGCCTTAATTGAAGAAGCTCAGGGACAGCACCGGACCCTGAGAGTTTAGGCCCCAGGAGCAGCCCAAAACAAACAAACAAAACACACACACACACACACACACACAGAGAAATCAAATAAAGTGATTACTCTCAATAAATGTAAAATCTACACCAGATCCAGCTTGTGTGTGTGAATCCTGGGGAGTTACCCCACACCCCCTGACCCCCAACCCGTCCTTGGGGTCTGGGTACTGTTGGTTTGGACAGGATAATGGTCTTGATGACCTGATTTCCCAAAACAGAAAAGAGAAGAAAACAGCAGACGGGAAGGAGCTGGAGCTGGAGACCTGAGCGATCTGAGCGCAGCCCACTGAGAGCCAAACTGAGGATGGAGGCCGAGCAGCACAGGGACGTGGCTGTGCTCCAAGGGTCTCTAGGCCTCCTCAGAAGGCAGAATCTAGGCAGCCCGAAGTCCAGTAGGAGTTTGTAGAGTTTAGATGCTTCGTGAAACTTTCATGGATGGTGAAAAAGGAAATGAGTTCATATTGGTAACAAGATTTAAAACCCCTATCAGTGCTAAATGAGTCCATTGTTACATTGCTATGATATGAGCAATGTCCTCCTAGAGCCAAATACAATCAGCCCCATACTATAGTTGAGACAACAAGACTCACACAGTAGCCCAGGGCCCGGGACCAGCAAATGAAAGAAATCCACCATGAACCACGTCCTTCTGTCCACTCCTAGTCTAGTATCTTTCTACAAGACTATTCCACACTAGACCCAGTGTAAAGAGCTTGTTTGATTTGGGAAGGAAAATAAATGTGACTAACCCTAAGACAGTTGCAAGATAAGAATGACTCACATGCAAAATAGAGATGGAAGCTTGCGTCGCTGATGGGGTGAGCTTTCCCACAGTGGCTGCCTTCTCAGTCCTGGGCTGCTTCAGAGCAAGAGGAAAGAGCCAGAGCAAGGCCCTGCCTCTCCCCACACAGGGACCACAGAGGGCCAGGGCTGCGCAGGAACTTGGCATTGCTCACCTGAGCTTTCTTTATTGCCAACTTACACCTAAATGCATCAGGAAGTATCCAACTGTAGAGTCCTCCTGACCTGTGTCTGCCTGCTTACTAACTAAGCATCTACTTTGGCCTTTCCCTCTAGTTTGTATAAATCCATCCCCAGTTCTCCAGACCCTATGATGAAACCACTCTCCAAGCTCAACCCCCAAGTGAAAAATGCTAAGGCTCTCCAACCTTCCTATTCTCTTCTTTCCCTGCAGGTTTACACTGCGTCCATATCCTCTGTATAAATATAAGCATTTCTTAGACAGAGTCACCTAAAGAATGAGCCTCTATCTGAAATTCTAATTGACTTTTCAGTCACTGATAACCTGATCACCAATCCCAGTGTAGATAACGTCAAGACCGTGAACTGTTTTATGGACACTAACCAAAGTCATTTATTTACCTGTCCTCTGAGACAGTCAGGACAAATATTAAGTCTATGTCTCTTAGAGACTATATTGCCTGCAACGTAGGGCTAAATCGTGTTAGGGTTTCCTCTGTTACTAAGTTACTGGACATTCACGGTTTGCAGGGCTGGAACTTGTGAGTTGACAAATGGCCATGCATATACTCAACCAGACCAGCGTTTTCTACGTCAAGACAACATGTCTGTATGTGGCAGTTAAGTCATGCATGGGCTGTGCCCCACCCCCCACCCCCGTTCCCCCCTCCCCCCAACCTGTGCCTTAATTTCACATCTGCCAAAGCAGGCCTGATGATTTGAAGTGTTTACACAATCCACTGTGGAGCTGTGAGAAATGAGCTATATTTGTAAGCATTTCTGAAAAGGAAAGGGATATTGTCAAAGCATGTACAGCATTTTTTAAGAAATTGATTTTTTAAATGTATTTAAAACACAGTTTTCCTAAGCTTCATTTTGTTTAAAAATAACCCAAGCACCCAAAAGTACATTAGGAATTGGTAGTTTTTTTTTTAAGTTTATACAGTTTTGATATTTCATGGATGGTGAAGGACAAAGCTACATCTGTTAGTGTAGGGGACACAATATTTAGAGTTTTAGGGCTATGGCAGAAAAAAAAGTCCGACAGAAACCAGGAAATTTTAATGGGGGAGGCAGTGTTTTATTCCTGGAGGGTAGAGACAAAGTTGGCTTTATTTTTCAACTTTCTAGCTTTTTTTCAACTATTGTTACAGCTATATAGTTGTTTAAACAAATGTCTTTGAATTTACTTAATAGAAAAAAATGGATTCTTAATGAATCAATCCCAGGGAATACTTGAAAATGATTATTGTCTGAGCAAATCAACTGGCCCTTGTGCTATGGACATGCATTCTGGAAGTCGCAGAGGCAGGACAGGAAACCAAGAGTATGTTCACATTTTTACCTAAGGAATGTCAAAGTCATCCTTAAATGCCCAGTGTTAAATGGCTTTCAAACATGGATGGTTGAGGGATATGACAAAGTATATAGGATTCCAGATGCCCATATCCAGTGAGACCGAGAGAGGATAGTCTTAGGGAAAAAAAGCACCAAAACTGTGATACCCAAGTACCTTTTCAGATGTATAGAAACAAACTGAAATGAAATCCAAAGATAAGGAAGCAAAGGAGCTTTCCTTAATTTGTCTTTTCATTTTTTTAGATGACTCTGTATTCTTTTATCTCACAGATGGTGTATACCCGTGCACACCTGAAGGGGGGCGGGAGGAGGGCACAGAATCAGTGGAAAATGGGTGAAAAGGTGCAGCAATGGGGCCCATCGTCTGCACTGGACATTGATGAAAGTAAACCAAGCAAGTCCTGGGCAGAGATGAGAAGGAAGGAATGAGAGAGAATGAAGGAACAGATGAAACTAAGCAAAAGGAAAGAAATGTACTTATTACCTGATGTATGTAAAGGTACGTTTTAGAGGTGATATACCTCTAAAACAACAATAAAGTAACTAAAAAAATGGATGGTTGTCAGGCACCGGTGGCTCACACCTGTAATTCTAGCTATTCAGGAGGCTGAGATCTGAGGATCGTGGTTCAAAGCCAACCTGGGCAGGAAAGTCCATGAGACTCTTATCTCCAATAAACCACCAGAAAATTGGAAGTGGTGCTGTGGACCAGGCGGTAGAGCGTTTGCCTTGAGCTGAAGAGCTCAGGGTCAGTGCCCAGGCCCACAGTTCAAGCCCCACGACCGACTTAAAAATAAAGACTGCCAAATTTTAATTACTAAATAAATAACACCCAAGTCTATGAAATACCAGAGGGCATGCCAGAAGATGGTAAGTTGAAGGCAAAGAGGGAAGATAGCTTTCACACTCGCTTCAGTGATTGATACAGGATCTGGGAAGGGTTTTTCCACGTTAAGTGGAGAGACACTGAATAGACAATTCTTATGGTGAATTTGGTAGTTTATGGAGGGACAGGGCTTCCACCCCACTGCAAGGACAGGTTAACGCAGGCCTCTGGTGGTACATATCACAGCATTTTTTAAAATTCATGGCACAAGATCTTTATAATTTTAGTGGCACACTGCTTTTAAAGTAGCAACAACTCACTTTATCGGAGTAGTTTCATTTTATGTCCCATACACCAACAAAAAGTTTCACCAGTGATGCAAAGTAGATTTGCCCATAAATACTTTAAAAATTACAGCAAGTAGCCAGGCACTGGTGGCTCATGTCTGTAATCCTAGCTCTTCAGGAGGTTGAGATCTGAGGATCAGGATTCAAAGCTAGCCTGGGCAAGAAAGTCTGTAAGACCCTTATCTCCAATAAGCTAACAGAAAACCAGAAGTGGAGCCATGGCTCAAAGTGGCAGAGCACTAACTCTGAGGGAAAAAAAAAAGCTCAGGGACATTGCCCAGGCCCTGAGTTCAAGCCCCATGACCACAATGACAACAACAACAACAAAAACCAAACAGCCAGGACTTCTTGCTGTAGCTCATGCCTATAATCCCAGCTACTTGGGAGGCTGAGATCAGAGGATCACTGATCCAGCCTAGGCTGATAAATCTGTAAGATTTTTTCTTTAATTAATCAGCAACAAGCTGAAACTAGAGGCAGCAAGAGCACAAAACCTTACATCCAAGAACAAAATCAAAAACAAACAAACAACAACAATAAAATAAACATGAAGCTATCAAAACAGCCTATACTTTAACATTTAAGATTGTCATCAGTTCGAAATTATGTGAAACTCATTCCAGGGGAGATCAGAGCAGAAATATAAGGAGGTAAGTCAGACTGTACAGAAAATATGCACCAGTGTCTATCATGGCTCTGACCCAGCTACCCAGTATAGACCCTCATATCACTACAGCTCTTTTGAGCGTCTAATAACATCCCTCTCCTATAATACAAGGTTTGATCAGTGTTAATCTGTTATTAGATAAAATTTCATGGTAATGTGGCTTGAAATCAGAGCTTCACACTTGCAGGTCCTCCACCGCTTAAACCATGCCTCCAGCCCTTTTGGCTTTAGTACTTTTATGCCATCGGGATTATAACATGTAGCACTATATCCAGCTTGTTAGGGTAAATTTCCCCCCAACTAAACTAGTTATCTCTTATCTCTACCTCCCATATAGCTAGGGTTTCAGGTGTGTACCCAGCTGTTTTTGCTCTTGACATTAACTTGTTTGGGGAAGACGCTGGAGGAAAAAGCTACCTTCCTGATTAGGATAAACAGCTGATCAAGCCTCCCCATAAAGACTTTCTGTAGTATGGATTTACAGAAAGACTAGGTCCTGATTACTTTTTCCCTGTCCTATCATGTCATTCAGAAGCAATTTTTTCAGCTTGGCTCTTTGTTGTCACCACTATCTTAGGAGATGGTGTTCACTTTCACAGTCTCACCTTTCACCTGGAAGCAGACAATTCCAGAGCACAAATTCTCAACTAGACTTCCTGCTAACTGTGGTGGGTAGAGAGATGAAAGGACAAAGACAGATAGACAGACAGCCAGACAGAACTGTGATAGTGGTTCTTACATGTGTTCACCTGATGGGGCCATTCTGACCCCTCTCTAGAGACTAATTACAGTTGGCTAGCATGATGTATAAAGACTGGGGTTTTAAAAAAAACTTACATCTAGGCAGATTGGCTCAAACCTATCATCTTAGCTACTTAGAAAGTAGAGATTGAGAAGACCAAGGTTCAAGGTCAACCCCTGGCAGAAAGTTCAAGAAAGTTCCTCTCAGCCAATAAAGGTGGATGTAGTACCATATGCCTGTGGGAAGGATAAATGTGGGTAGAAGTATAAATAGGACCATGTGGTTCAGGTCAGCTTGAGCATAAATGGGAGACTCCATTTCAAAATAAAAAAAAAAAAAAGGCCGGGCCCAAAACGGAAAGGGGAAAAGGCCCAAAGTCAAAACCCAAAAACCCAAAAAGAAAAAAAGAAAGAAAAAAACACATCAATAAAGAAACACAAGTGATTCTAGCAAGTGGCTGGAATCCAGAACACCTACTCTTAACTCCTATAGAAATGACATGGCACCTGTGATACAGATCTGCCTTCCAGAATGTTCAGTCTCCTTGGGAAGAAAAGACTAAATGGAAAGTGATTACAGATAGATTACCAGTAAGTACAAAACATCCATGTTCCAAGAAAACCAGGCCTTCCCAGGTAAAGAAGGTATTTTTTCAAGTAAAGGATTAGAATCTAATAAATCTGCCTTTTGGAACATTGGTTTTCAAAATGTTAATATTACAGTACAAACCAATACCCTTTAAAAAGACAAAAATGTCAAAAGTAAAAGAATAGGTTTACAGTAAAATATAAATGCATGCTGGATGCTAGTGGCTCACATCTATAAACCTAGCTGTTCAGGAGGCTGAGGTCTAAGTACTGTGGTTCAGAAGCAGTCCAGGCACACAAAGCCATGAGACTGAAGTGGAGGCCTGACTCAAGGGGTTAAGCACCAGCCATAAGCAAAAAGGCAAAGCCAAAGGGGGAGGTCATAGTACAAAAACATACAAATACATAAATAATATATATGTCTGTGTACATATAGATGTATATATATATATATATATTCCAAAGGAGCACTAAGTTTTAATCCTTATTTTTAATTGTAGACTGATTTTGACTTCCTGAAAATCAACTTAATGATATTTATTTAATGATTCATACATTTCTAAAATAGTACAATGAGTTTTGCAATAAAGTAAAAATTTATGCTGCTTCCTATTTGCTTCATAGTTAATCAAATGCTCAATTATAAATTTAAGGAGTACTTCAGAGAGTAAGAATTTATTTATTTATTTATTGCCAGTCCTAGGGCTTGAACTCAGGGCCTGGGCACTGTACGGTCCCTGAGCTTCATTTGCTCAAGGTTAGCACTCTCCCACTTGAGCCACAGTACCACTTCTGGCTTTTTCTGTTTATGTGGTACTGAGGAATTGAACCCATGCTAGGCAAGCACTCTACCACTAGACCACATTCCCAGCCCATGAATTTATTTTTAACTAGAAAGAATCTGTTGTAAGTGCTTATTAAATTGGTTAAAAGAGCTGGTAATGTTACATTCCTCTTCATCAAAGCTGATTATTTCCGCACCAAAGAATCAGCACACAGGTACATCTGGAAAGTATTCATGTAAAGGCCTGTGTGCATATCAGGTACATATTTAGTACTTGTTTGTATATAACACATGATAAGCTCTAGAAAGTAAAGCATATCACAGTTAGCAAAGTTGCAGATAAGAAGTCAAATAGAGGTTAGAAGGAAACTATTAAAATGACACAAAACATAGCTTGAAAACAAAGCCCAATGTTCTAGGAAGCATTTTCTTTCAGAGCATTCATTCTCATGGGAAGTCTGGCTCATAAGGCAATGTCTCAACCACCTGCCATCTTGAATTGTCCAGAAAGTTGGCCATGACAGACAGGCTGCCAGGATAGATCTCCTATCACGTTTCTAACCTGCTTGAAATGAAATGTCTTTGAGCTCCTGCTCACTATGGAACAATCTGACCTTCTCCCGCATTATTTCAGGGCTTCAGGGCATCTGTCTCTTCATGTAGTCTTATTTCCATCTGTGTTGAAATGGAAGCTATTGCTTGGATTTACTACAAATCGCAAGTAAAACAGAAAATATTTTTTAAAGTTGGGGCCAAAATTCAAAGAAAATAATTATATTGCTTTGTCTCAAATCCGTGTAAATAATTGTGTGTGTGTGACGTGTGTGCACAAAACTTTCAGTGAATCAAAAAGTCACTAGTGAACACTCTATGGAGAATAGGTAACACCAAAGTAATTAAAACCCAAAATGGGGCTCACTGACTTTCCCTTGAAACTAATTTGGATTCCAGACTCTGGTGGCCTACAGTTCTAGCTACTGGGTAGCCTGAGATCCAAGGATCACAATTCAAAGAAAGCCTGGATAGAAAAATCCAAGAGACTTAATCTTCCATTGCTGGGCACAATGCTGGAAGTGGAAGTGTGGCACAAGGTACTGACCAGAAAAAAGCCAAGCGAGAGCATGAGGCTCTGAGTTCAAGCCCCAGCCCCAGCACAAACAAAAACAAACAGCTCCTTTTATCTTCCAGAGTACAGGCCACTGTATTAGATTCTCAAACTACATACCCCAGACGTTTCCTTAATTTCCATCCATGAGCAGTATAGTTCCTCCTGCCTATGTATCCACTCACCATGCTCCGATAACAAGCTCCCTCCATCCCATTCCCATGGCACCTCTCACATCATCCATTCCAACGACAGCTACCTGACTGCTGTCTTTACGTAGAACAACTTGTTTCTCCCCACTGGCCTCTCCACTGCTTCCACAACCACCCTCAAAGAGCGTGTAGAAAATATGTTCATGAAGCCAGCTGCTTCAGTGTTTTGATGGCTCTCTAGAAAAACCAACAAGCATTGAGTACTGAGTTGAGTACACAGCTCTTAACATTCATTGCATATTATCAATATATCGTTGTTCTACTACATTCTTTTCACGTCCTTCATAACCATACTACTAGAAGGGCACCTTTGTTGCCTTCCCCCATTTGCAGATGAACAATTTCGTAAGCGAGCAGTGCGTATCACTCATTTGTGATCACAGCATACAGGAGGCACAGCTGGCATTCACCTAAGACAATCAGGCACTCCTGATCACATCGCTGTAAACCTTCCCCAATCAGCCCCCAGGTAACCCTCCTGAAGCTTTCAGTAGGAAGCCCGTCAGCGGCGGTGGACTTCTCAGACTTACGTGAATGCACGCCAAAGATCAAAACACAGTACCACGGCGACAGAATGTGAGAAGGAGGAGGCGCCCTCAGTGGTGGCCGCCTGCTTTCCAAACGAAAGCATCTCCGATGGCCCCCACAAAATGACTGAGATCCAATGAGTCCAACAACATCTGCAGAACGGTCCCTAGTACTCTCTGCCCTATAGAACGTGGAGTGACATTCCCAAATCACTGCACGCTGCCCTCGGCATCTCTTCTCATGGGTCAGGTAAGAAGGCCTCGGCAGAATGACTTGGCTGTAGTCACGGTCACAAGTTTGTAATTACAAGTTATAGAAAAGGTTAGGGACTGCTGAAATTGCTCTGACATATTCTACACACACACACACACACACATTTGATGAATATTTCATTGTTATTCCAGGAAAAGCTTTTAAAGGAAGACCTAAGCCAGCAATTATGGGTGAGAGATGTCTTCTTCTCTGAGAGTGTGAATGTCAGCTCTTTACTGCAAAGGGGAAACTGGACAGACTCACCAAGGCATGGCCACCCCTCACATCCTACCCAGGCTCCCCAGCGACTCCTCTTCCCTTATTTAACAGCACAAACCACAAATATCTCTGACAGAGCATTCTGAGTGATAAGAATAAACTCAAGGCACACAGCTTGATGGGCTCCACTGTTGTGTCTCTGCCAGCAACTACCCAAACCTCTACGTGGGAAGTCATGCTGGAGGAAGCCTGGATGTTAGAAATGGATGGTCCAGTTGTTAGGACTGATGCCCAGTTTAAGCGGTGGTGCTCAGATCCACTCCTTAAAAGCATTTCTGATTAGAAACATGTAGGCAAATATTCAACATTATTATCTTACGTAAGTTGAATGAGAGAAACTGCAGCATTCCCAAGTTAATTGGGCCACGTGGCAAAATGTAAAAGATACTTCAGCTGTGGGTGTTGTTGATTTGGCTACCTACTAGTAAATGGTTTCCCTAGAATGAATACAGTTTTGAAGGCCTGTTTACATTTCCCTCTTGGAAGAAAGATGCTTAGGTCATCAAAAAGTGACCATCAGTATGATTACTGATGGCCAATGACAAGCCATTGTAGAAAAATGAGGGATGGGGTAACAAGTTCAACAAGAAATGTACTCACTACCTTACCTAGGTAACAGTAATCACTCTATATCACTTTGACAATAAATTTTTTTAAAGAAAGATGTTATTTCTGAACTATTCATATAATTGAAAGGCCTGTCATTTTGTTTAAAGGTATTCATGTCTATATATGTGATTATACCTAAACTTGGAAGAAATATAGAAACTGCTGCTTTAAAAGTCATCCTATGTAATGTATAAGTATTCTTAAAACTTGTCAGGAGCTGAGGCATTTTATTAATGGCATTTAACAGCATAAACAAATATAGCTACGGATTGTACCAACAGCCCCCAAAGCTATAGTTAGCTAAAACAGAAAATAATAACCTTTCACATTTTTGAAGCCTACCAAAAAAAAAAAAAAGGTTGCTACAGTACACTGTTTCACTGTTTCTTGCCTTTTCTTAAATGGCCTATAAATAAATATATGAGTCACTTAAGACAGGCATTTGCTTGAATTGAAGTGATAATTCTGCCAGAACGTCAGGATAATTAATTGTGGGTGGCAGAACTTTGAAATGAGGCTAAATTAGGGATTCTGGTTTATTTATTTATTTTTCCTTCACTCCCCTGCTATAATTAGAGGTGATCTTCAGATTCTGCCTTGTCATAGAATAACATACCTACGCGCTTTCTTGACAAGCCCTGAAACAGGGGTTCATGACTAAAGTGGAGGGTATAATGCATATGCATGAAGACAGCCTTCTCCTACTATTACTACTATATACACACACATGTGCACACACACATGCAGGACCTCACATACACACACAGGCGTGCATACACTCCCCTTATGCTGCAACATTTCAAGCACTTTAGAGTTTTCATCCCTAATATTATACCATTCCTATTTACATTTTGGTACCTTCAGTGTCAAAGGCAAAGTGATTTTAGTCACAGCCTTCTTCCTAGTCTGTCATCAAACCACCCAAACATGCTGCCTTCAAAACCTGGCTGCCTAAGGTACCTTCAGCAAGGACTGAAATAGCTACATTTTCTCAGAGAATGCTTTCCCACGGAGGGTGGTCTTGGGATGTCAGGATGCAGACCCCCGCCAAGGAGAGCTGCTAGGGCTCTAGGCTCTGAAGGGCATCGCCGTGTAGTTGAGACCAGCTGAATAACAGTAAAATGAGTTTGGGGAGACAGAACCGAAACACAGCCAGGAGAATTCTGCACCAGGGACTGACAACACCAAATGGGGAGCAACCCCAGAGTGCAGCCTACTCAAATTTCAATACAGCCAAGAAAGAAAGAAAAGTTCCACTGCCAAGTAATTGTATGCTAATCAATTAAACTGACGAATTAAACATTAATGAGCCAATATACTTCTCCAGTGATGTTTGTCTAGCTGTCAGGTAAAAGACATGACAAACAAATACAGTTTTAAAGGTCCTGGATGTCCACTTGTATCTGTACCCTGAAATTAAAATCATTGGAGACTGAATCATGTTGACATAGCATCCAACTATGAGGATGAAAGCATCAGACCAAACAATTCTCATGTTACTCATGCAGAGCCTATGGTAATGTTTTCTAATTTTATGTTTGGTTCACCTCATTAACTCCATGTACCTTGCATCATTAACGAGGTGCACCTCTGTCCTAAGCACAAAAGGATCAGACATCACACTCCCTACAGCCTCAATAAAACAGCAGCGGAGTCATGCAAAGGGGTGACTGGGGCTCCCGAATCACCCTTCTCAGTTCCCAGACTTCAAAGCAAACGCGAATTGCCTGACAGACTCACATCACCTCGGGTTCACAGAGTCCATGCCTCCCAGACTGGAACAGTGAAGGACAGCACACGAGCAGCACATAGGCAAACCTCCTGCAGTAACGGACTGCAGACCGCAAAGGAAGCCAGCAAGCTAGGGAGAATACAGGCTGGTTTTACCTACCGGTGTGATCCATGCTCAGGAATGAGGAGTCCTGTGGCTGGCAGCCGGCAAGCCCTGGCTCATCTGGCTAAGGAAGCACTCTGCTCTTCTACTGCTTATCAGCCCTGGCTGGCACACACAGCATACTTCATATGCACTGTCTGCAGGAGCCACCGCCAGGAAATTTATATCTCCAAGGATGACAAACAGCCATTAGCTCCATTACAGGCTGATTAAGAGAGACTGAGCCTATCAACTGGGTACTTGAATCCCCTGGGGTTTCTGCCTCTGTTCTAAGTAAAGAGGAATACCCCCCCCCCAAAAAAAAGGAAAGAAAGAAAATCACTTCAATGTTGATCATGCTACTTATTGTATGCAGAGAAGGGGGCGGGGTGGGGGGAGGGGGGCGTACACATGGTACACTAAACAGAGAGCTTTCCAAAAACTGCCAGAGCCAAACTGCAGTTAGAAGAAGATGCACAGATGATTAAAAGGTTAAAAAGAAGAACAAGAAGAGGCAGCAGAAGGAAATCTCTCAGATGACTAGAATAAATGATCCTTTCTTGGAGCGCGGGGGGGGGGGG
>NW_012267314.1:9158271-9212510 GCF_000151885.1 Dipodomys ordii
GCTGTGGCTCAAGTGGTAGAGCGCTAGCCTTGAGCTGAAGAGCTGAGGGACAGCGCCCAGGCCCAGAGTTCAGGCCCCATGACTGGACCCCCCCCAAAAAAAAAAGAAAAGGAAAGAAACGAGGGCTCAAAAATTGGTTATTGTCCCATTTCCAGGAGCCACAGATTTATAAAGCCAAGACGGGGGAAAGAATCCAATGTATATCCTACAAAATCAATTGGTGTAAGGGAAGGGGTGGACAAGGGAGGGGTGGGTGAGAATGTTGGAAGGGGTGACTTTGTATTCGTAAACTGCTTTGTTAAATGGCATCTCCTTGTACAACTACTTAAAGACAGTAATATTTTTTTTAAAGCCAAGATGGGAGGATACATCGTCCTATCAAGAATTAAATAAGTTTTGTTCTGGTACTCTAACTGCTAGATGAACAATGCCATCACAACCCAGATCAGGTGCCTCCCTCCCCCGTATCATTGGAAAAACAGGCCGGAAGGTCAGCAGGACAAGCTGGAGATGACTTCCGCTCCATAAAACTTAACAATGGTGAGAGGAGGCCATGGAAACCAAAACCAAAGAAAGAGAAGCCAAACATGGACGCTGAACTCCAAAACCCCATCACCCTCACTTGTTGCTGGGGGAGAGAACAAAGCTGAGAGGTGACGGGCGGGGTGATCTTGCTCTGTGTGAATCTGATAGACTGTAGATGTGTCGGTCCATTGTTGGATTTGGTGTCTGGCTGAGATCAACAGAAGCAAGAGCATGAAACAGATCAGGTGCCAGACACATGGTTTTTATAGTAAAATAAAAAAAAACTACAAAGGGTATGTACTAAAATAACAATAGGAATACAGTAAACACATAAACGAGTCACAGAGACATTTATCATCATCAAGTATTATATACAGGATACCACTGGAAAGGCAACACTTTTATACGATAGAAAGCACAGTACTTCGTTGAAGCATCCCTACAAACATCTGAAGAACCTACTGGAACCAAGGTGTTACACTGGCTTTGAGGTGACCATGGCTATGACCGTGGCAACAGGAAGTTTTCAGCTCCATCTCTAGCCAATGGAACCACTGTGGTACACAGGTGATCTGTCACTGACAGAAAGGCCCTTATTATGCAGCTCATGACTTATCTTAAAACTAATACCAACTGGGTTTTTGTGGCTCATGCCTGTAAGTCTAGTTACTAAAGAAGCTGAGAGCTAAGAATCTCAGTTCAAGGTCAGCACAGGCAGAAAAGTCCTTGAGATTTTACCTCCAATGAAGCAGCAAAATGCTGATTGAAGTCCAGGCTTAAGTGGTAGAGTGCCAGCCATGAGGAAAAACACTGTCAAGAGGCACTGAGTTCAAGCCTCAATGTCAGCATTAAAAGATATAGGTATATAAATACATACAGAAAATAAAAAAGCAACTACCAAAAGATTAGAAATAACTTGGTCAACTAAACTTATTGTCTCTGACATGGACTGAATATATTCCAAGGAGGAATATGAAATAATTTTCTGTACTGAGGAAAAATTATTAAACTATCAATTAACATTTATTTATATGGTAAAGGTATAAAACTGGCCTAGGGGGGTAGTTCCGTGGAAGAGTACTTTTCTTGATGCTTGAGGTTCTTGATGCTTGGGGTTCTAGCCCCAGCACCTCATAAATAATAATATATAAATAATAATATATAAATAATAATAAATATATAGACAATAATAAATAAGTTATGGTAATAATTAATACAGCCATGTTGTGGTGCCATCATTGTTTCTATATGTCAGACTTAAAATTTGCTGAAGAAAGTCCCAAAAATTAAGAAACCAAATTTGTAATCTGGTTGTAAAAGCTTGGAAATGAAGAATTCTGGTGTATTTCCAACTCGTTTGCTAAAACACAAAGATGACACACCTACTGGTTAGCTTTCAAGAATAACGAATGACACAGGAGAAAGCAATTTGTTCCCTGCATTTCAACCAAGGCTTCCCCAGGAAAAGCTGATGGGATAAGTAGCAAACTCAGTCCATGACCCACTTCTTCAATGAAGTCTCTTCCAATTCTGATTGTCATTGAAGAAATAAATGTAACAGGCCCTAAATAAACTCCTTTCATGAATCATTCCATTGAAATGTTATAATAATCATTGCCTTCATTTAAAAAATAATAATTTTGCCACTGCTAACTATGCAATAAACTTATTTTAAAAACATCACTTTTTATTTTAAAAATGTCACTTTTACTAAATTCCAAAAGATAGCTGCATTTAAAAATTCTTCCTGAAGGAAAACTAAATTATATACACATCTATAAACCAATGTAGAATGACATATGCTTACCACCATTCAGATCAATTTACTTATCACTTCAAAGATTTTTTTAAAGTAGTTTTGAGGAACTTCACATACACTCTATTAGGACCAATGCTCAAAACAATGACTGAGTCGCAATACAAACAATACGGGGCCCTCTCAGCAAAGTAGAGGAAGGCATAGTGTCATTCAAGCTCAGTAACTGGCCAAAAAGAGCTCTGGGTCCTATTGGTCTGCCTTTAGGCACGCTGCCTAAAGGGCAGTGACCGCTCCGTATAGTCGAGACTACTGTTACAAAATCAGCCGACAAGGGGAGAAAAAAAAACTGATTCAGAAAATGTGCCCCAGGAATCAACAGCCTAAACAGTCAGTGCAAGTGTGATAAACTCCAAGAGCAAGTGTCTCCCCCCATCCCACCCCCAAAAGAGGGTAACAGGATCAAGTTGGCCCACTAGTTTAGCCTGCCACCCATTCTCTCTACAGTAATGCTCTTTTAGAGGCTGTAAGAAAGGGTCAAGGGCCAGTAGCAGTGATACATGCCTGTCACGCCAGTTGCTTCAGAGGCTGAGGTGGGAGATCACTTGAGTCTAAGAAATTGAGATCAGACTTGGCAATATAGTGACACCTCACCTCACAAAAGGTGGGGAGGTTGGAGAAGAGGAAAGAAAAGAGAAGGAAAAGTTGGGAGGGAGGGAGAGAGGGAGGGAGTGAGGGGAGGGAGAAAAAAATCAGACTACTGAGTTTATTTTCCTCCCATAAAATCACACTTGCCATCCAGTCATGAAGAAGGGGTATGAATCCTTAGCCATGGGAGGTTTTAGAAGAGTGCTTTTTCAGTGACCATTTTGTATCTATCTCCTTACCTATCAGAGAAAGAAATAGAGGGATGCCAATTTTCACCTATCAGTATCAGTCCAGGACATCTAGTGTCATAAGGTTCACATAAGGTAATTAATAAATGCCTAGCTGATTGAAGTGAGGACTTCTGATGCTGCCACCACTGTTCTCTGGGAGTCAGGTTGAGGTCCTACCTAAGCTCAAATAATATAGACTTAGCTAATGGGCTCACTACCCACACCCCTAAACCGTGGCACAGATAACAGCGAACATCAACCCCAGCCACCATCTAAATGTCTCTAGGAGGAGGACTTGTCAGCAGCATAGCTAACATCTTTGGAGAAGGTGATCACAGAAAAGATCCTATAAGCCATGGAAGAAAAAGAGACAAATATTTGTATCTAACATGAAGGACAAGAGGAGGAAAGGCACTGGAAAACCATCAAGGCTTAACCAGCTTCTATCCTATCAGCAGAAAAGTAGGCCAAGACGGGGAGCCTGGCTTGTTCTTAAAGAACCACTTCTCCATCCTCTGCCTCATTTTCTCTACTTAGTTCACAGTTCTGCTTTCGGGTTGTTTCTTTGCTGTATTTTCATGGGTATTAGTTTCCTGTTGCTGCTGTAACAAATGACTGCAAAGTTAGTGGATTAAAATTCTTGGGGAGTTATGGGTCAGAAATCTGAAAGGAGTTTTACAGGACAAAGGACAGTGATGGTGGCAGGGCTGTGTTTCTTCCTGAAGCTCTGACGTGGCCTCTTCCAGTTTAGAGGCTGTGTTGTGTCCTTTAGATTGCAGTCTCTTCACTCTGAAACTTGGCACCACTGACAAATAGCTATCACACTTGGGACATTCATGTTTTCCTCTTATATTGTTTCCTTCTCATATTGAGCTCAATGAAATAATCTAGGATATAATTTCCCAGATTCAATGTCCTTCACTTAATCATGTCAATGAAGTTCCTTTTGCCATAGAAAATAACATATGCATGGAGTTGGGAATCAGTAGTGGACCTCATTGGGACCATTATTCAACCTATTAGATCGTCTGCGTCCAAGAAAATGACACACCAGCTAGTCATCCTGAAACAATAAACTTCCTCTCCCAGGAAAGGAAGCGAAGCCCAAGGTCCCAGGGCTGCTTCCACAAAGATCACCCAAGGAGTTCTTTTTTTTATTATTTTTTTGTCAGTCGTGGGGCTTGAACTCTGGGTCTGGCACTATCCCTGACCATTTCAGCTCAAGGCACATGCTATAACCACATGAGCCACAACGCCACTTCCGATTTCCTAATGGTTTATTGAAGATAAGAGTATTATGGAGTTTCCTGCCTGGGCTGGCTCTGAACCACAATTCTCAGATCTCAGCCTCGTGGGTAGCTAGGATTACAGGCGTGAGCCACCAGTGCCTGGGCTCACCCACGGTTTTGAGTATAAAAGAACAGGTATTAAAAAATCTGGATCTAAGCCAGGCGGCAGTGGGACACCCCTGTAATCCTAGCTACTCAGGAGGCTGAAATCTGAGGATCGAGGTTCAAAGCCAGCCCAGGCAGGAAAGTCCATGAGACTCTCATCTCCAATAAACCACCAGAAAACTGCAAGTGGTTCTGTGACTCAAATGGTACAATGCTCACCTTGAGCTGAAGAGCTGAGGGACAGCGCCCAGGCCCAGAGTTCAAGCACCACGACTGACAGAAAAAGAAAATCTGGGTCTGTGTCACCTCTAAGACTAACACCAATAGCATTTAAGCCAATTCAGTATAAAGTATTTTAAATCCTTTCTAGCCCGAGACGGGTGGCTCATGCCTGTAATCCAAGCTACTTAGGAGGAGAGGAAAGCAGGACTGAGGTTCAAGGCCAGTCTGGGCAGATAAATTAACAAGACCCCTACTCAACCCACAGCTGGGTACAGTGGCTCATACCTGCCACCCCAAGCTATGTGAGAGGCTAAGATTGAGAGGGTCACTGTTCTAGGACAAACCAGACAGAAAAATCCATGAGACTCCATCCCCACATAAGGAAGCATCAATGGCAGGAATGACAGGACACCAAAAGTAAACAGAAGGTGCTGGAAAGAGAGACCCTTATCTAAAAAATAATCAGAGAAAACAGGGCTAGAGGAATGGGGTCTTGTGATATCCTAACTGCCTGCAAGGACAAAGCCTTGAGTTACAAACCTCAGTGCTGAAACAAAACAAAACCCAGCCACCCACATGTGCATACCCCTTCCAGCAAAAGTACAAGTGGAACTATGTATTAGGTAAGGAAAACCCCTTTGTCCCTGGCTCCCTCCATCAGGGAGAACAGAGCAGAAGAGTCAGCCAGGAGACCATGAAACACTAACGTGAACTCTGCAAAGCTGCCCCGTGCAACACATCTTAATCCAACCATGCGTGCCCCTATTTGCGATGCAGATTGTGGGGAGTAGGAACATCACCTTATTTTCAGGATGGTCTATCAGTGGAGGACGAGGCTCACTTTTCCTCAAACAACTCACCATTAGTCATTTCAGCAAGATCTAAAGCCTTCACAGCTACCTGGAAGCCCGTGACCAGTTTCAATACAGCCACTCAAGGTAAAAAAGCCAAGTGTTAAACAGACATCCGTGGAGGACGGTACTGTGAGCAGGCCATAAGTGTCTTTTCTTTCCCTCTTTAGAGGCTAGCATGACAAGTGTCTTCTGAGAAATCACTCCTGTTCCTCTCCCTGATAATAGGGAAAAGAAAAGTTCTTTTCTCCAGTGTAGTGAAGGAGGGCCCAGAGAGGGGAAAATGTATGTCAAGAGTAGAAAGATCCAGAAAATTGAGCAGAATGATGAGGGCTTGATGTGGATCCTGGGAACAAAAACCCAGGAGGAGAGAGAGGAGAGCCGTGTTGACAGCGGGGGACTGTTGACGCCAGCTGTGGGGCAGAGGGCAAGGGCTGGGTGCCAACCAAGTGAGTTCATGGGATTTACAGGAAGGGCTCAAAGCCTGGCAACCGCTGCACTGCTGGATGCTATGAGAGACTTGGGATTTCCAAAAACCTTCACTTGCTGAAAACCTACTGTATTATCTACTCAAAACCACTGCTCATGAAACATTCATGACTGATACTCAGTTTACAATCTGGGAATGCCAACACAGGTAAGACAACTTTTCCTGGTATAGCTCAGGCAAACAGGAATCTGGGCAACACAAATACGCCCTAAAACCCAAATCTGAGAAAGGATGGCAAGCTGGGCTAGCCTCGGCAGCATGGCAAGCAGAGGCTAAGCAGGGTGCTAAGAAGACAGTGTCGCAACCGGAAGATGAGAATGAGCGAGTTGCAGAGCTGCCTTGCTCAGGTCAGGGAAAGGCTGACATTACAGGACCCAGAATCAAGATTCAGTGCCCAGCAATCAAGATTCAGGTACCTATCATTCAGGTCACATAAATTACTTAGTAAGCTTGATGATTAGTAAACCATCAAACTGTATAGCATCTGTACAAATTGAGGAATTCTCAAATACTCTTATTGTGGATTCTACTATGTGTGTGTGAGAGAGAGAGAGACAGAGAGAAAGAATACACCCAAACTGGGACTTGAACTCAGGGCCTAGAAGTTGTCCCTTACCTTTTTCATTCAAGGCTGCTACTCTACCACCTGAGTCATGGCTCCCCTTCAGGCTTTTTGATAGATAATTAGAGATGAGACTCATGGATTTATCTGCCCATGTTGGCTTTGAACCTCGATCCTCAGATCTCAGCCTCCTGAGTAGCTGGAATGATAGGACGGAGCCACTGGCAGTGGACTGAAATACTACTTTAAGAGCCCCAGTAAATGCTGTTTATAGCAGAAATAGTTTCAGCCATAGGAAAACTAAGAAAGAATCTGACAAACTCTTCTCTAAGTGACTCTACCTATGATCCACCCACTCAGTGGACCAGGAGTAGGGAAAGGTCGAGAATAAATGCGAGCAGTACCATCGCAGGCAGTGATTCATCCGTGCATTTATTTTGTCCGTTGGAGAGCTAAATTAGGCAGAACATTCTGGTAGCATTCTTCTTTATTCTAGTAGGATTCTTTCCCTCTCTTTGAAATCAATAACAACCCACCCCTAGCCTTTTTCACAAAAGCTTTTGCAGAAGGATAGAGCTCGTGGGGTGGGCCCTGTTTGCTTGCCACGGGAATCAGAACATTTGAATCTGTCACGTGACAGGTGGGCAACACAATAAAAGCCAGGATATGAAGCTTAAGGTTGAAACATCAGTATATTTTATAGCTTGTGCTGGGAAACTCTGAATTAAAAATATGTTAGCTCATCAGTCATTTGAGTCTGGAAACATTTAAATAATTAAGCTGCCAACCCAGCAAACCTAGGCGGTGTGACAGAGGACTCAAGACCTGACAGACATCCTGGACCTAATCTACTCCACTTCGACAGACCTGAAAGTTACCCAAAAGCGAAGCCCATGTGGCCCAAAGCCCTGTACTTTAGTTCTGTCCTGGAAATAAAGTCACCTTTAGATTTCATAAGGTGAGACCATCTGAGACTATCCCGTCCCCTCTCTCCTCTACCTAGTGAGCCTTTAGTGTGTCATTCGACATACTTACTTTAGCGCATACATATTTCAGGGACTGGCATCTCAGTGTACTTCCTAATAAGAACCATTTGCTCTGCGTCCATCTGCGTCACGCCTTTACAAAGGTTTCTAAATTTGTTCTTACTATCAGAATCTAAAATGGCCTACCTTCTAAAACCTGATTCAAAAGAAAAATGTGACAGGAAAAAAAAAAGGTTGATTGTAGGAAAGCTGTACGTTATTCATAAAATCATTGTGTAAGTCTTCATCTCTGAACTTCTTCCCTCCAGTGATGTGTTTATACAAAGCCCCACTCTGTGAAGACAAGCTGATCAGAATACGTGGGGGTATGATGTCAAATGGCCGTGGGCCTAATTCACCCACCTGACAGCATCAGCAGTTCTGACCTGCTTAGTGTGAGCAAAATGAGGCCAAGGGCCTTGTAGTAGTTTCAGCCCAGACTCCGAGCTCAGGAGCACTGCTCAGTGCTGGCCCCTGACCAGTGGAGGGCACCCCTGTTCTGGCCAGGGTAAATCAGAGTACTCTAAGGCCAACACTAAGGTAGAAACGTGGGCTTACTCCTTATGCTACTTTAAAAAAAAAAAAAAAAACTTCTTATAAAGCTTTCTTCTATATTTTTCTATCTTTCCAGTTTTCTTTTTTTTCGCTATTTTTAACATTTATTTTTTCTATTTCTCCAGTTTTCATTTTGAAGGAAATAATTTGTGTTCAACCAACACCAACCAGAATGGTTTCATGACTTCATTTCATGGCATTTCTGGTGAACAGCTATCAAAACCACAGTGCTATCAACACTGGCTGAGAGACGGCACAGGCCGGGCCTGGAGCAGAGCAGTGGTCCTTCAGTGGTGAGCGAGACACAGCCCTGAGATGTCACAGTGGAAGCCAGGAGAGGCAGTGCCAGTGATTCTGGTTGGAGGCTCGTGGTAAGATGGGGAAGTGCGATGTCCTTCGCAAAGGTGGGACTCCTTTAAGATCTCTGATCACAATATGATGAGCAAAGAAAAGATGTGAACCAGAAATACGACCAGAGAGAAGAGTATGGGCAAACGACCATGGTTAGAATGGAGCTTGCCTGTCACTTTTGCTTTTTTGTCTGTGGTTCTGGGGATCAGACCTAGGGTCTTGTTCATGCTAGGCAAGTGGTCCATCTCTGAGACACACACCCAGCTCACTTCTGCCTTTCTGAAATGAGCTAACACAGGGAACGTGTCCAGGCCACAGACAACCACACTTTTTATCTCCCTATAAACTCCCTGTGGAGTTTCAATAATGTAATGAATCAATGATTTTGCTAAAATGAATCCAATAATGTAGGAATCATTTTTACAAATATTGACATGCTCTACATTTATAAGATCATCTTCACTTTGAATGCCAACAAGGTCATAAGGAACTTCTATAGATCAAATTACGGGTCCCTTCAATTGCTTAGCCATAGTTCTACTTCTTTTTGTTTTTACAAATGAATACCTGCTGAGGGTATAAAAAAGGATACCTCGAAATAAACCTGCTGTGCTGTTCATGCTGAGTTGAGAGTCTCTCCTGTAACTATTTGAGACAGAAAGGAAGACACGCCAATAACCTCTAAGAAACTTAGGCACTGCTTGTCTATCGCCAAACTCATCCTTCTAGGTCCAACTTAGATGTCATTTTTTTTTCTAGAAAGACTTCCCTGGCTTATGAAGGCCAATGACAGGTTTTACAGTTAAGAATTTACAAAGGCTCTGGGATTCTTGTTTTTTCCCCTTATCCTTCTCTTTCCTTGGAGTTAGGGGAAGTTGCAGATAATAGGCTAAGTGACCGGGAACATGTGCAGACCTGTCGTAAGGATGGCTCCTCTCAGCCTGGGTTGCAGTCCAAGCCTGCCCCGGACATCTGTAGCACTTGGGGCAAGAGAGACAAATGGAAGTCCACATTCCATCTGTCTAAATATCCCAAAGTTATCAATCAAGCTAACAAACGACCAGTTTCGATAGTTCTGTCCTCTGACCTCGACAAAGCCACTTTCATGATAGAGCAGCCCTTGGTGGAGTTCCTTGCGGCTTCGTCCTTGTTACCCAGACCTATGGAAGTCACGGCTGGCTGTGCACAAAGAAGGATCCCAAGACGTAAAGATGGCAGGGAAACGTCTGCTAAGACTCCAAAATATTATTTTTTGACAATATTATGTTAGAAAACTCCATCATTGAAACAAAAGTATGTTAAATGAAGTATGTCAGGCTCAGAGTGACAAAAGGCACCTGTTTTCTCTCATATGTGGAAGTTAAATTGATGGAAACACATACAGAACCATCTGCACAGGTATACAATCAAACTGACCAAAGTACCATAGGTTATGATCGCCATAACAAAATGAAAGCAGGAAGCTGAAACATACTTTGTCAGAGTAGGTGGGACTTGAGGGGAAGGGAGGTGGAAGGATGGGCAAGCACAGTCATAATATTCCACGTACAGTACTGAGAAAGATGACTATCAGGTGTGGGGATGAACACACAGTATTTCCTAGACACAAAAGATTCAGATAATGTTAAAAAAAAACAGATGATAGATAGATAGATAGATAGATAGATAGATAGATAGATAGATAGATAGATAGATAGATAGATAGATTCAGATAGAGGTGGTGGATGGATAGATGGGTAAATGATATTAGATACAGATGATGGATGAATGAATAGGTGTTCAATAGATAGAAGACAGATACATACATACAAAGACAGTTATTGAACTCCCACATGATATTTAAGTCTAAAGTAAGTTCACTGAATGGTGTTTGCCTCATAGTTTCTTTCCTCTTTTCTCTTTTTCAACAGCACCCACTTGTGATCACAAATACCTATGTTCTTACCGCACAATCCAGGCTGCTGTAATTAGCTTTTTAACACCAATTTTATATTAAGGCATGTAACTAACATGGGGGAGGTGAAATGCTAAGCTACTCTTGGTTCCTGTCTTAAAATAACAGGCCTAAGCAGCCTCTGGCTGACAGACATTTGCTCCAACAGTGCATTTAAAGACACAGAGTGTTGTTCTGACAATTCAGCCAGCAGCTCATTAGGACTTGTGTGACACACTATGATGTTTTTATGAACGTGGATCCTCTCCACGTTCTCCAAAGGCATCAGACCATGTGGAAATTTTTAATAAGGCCAAACAGAGTGGCAATAACAAAGTAAAACACAAAAAAGACCTACATGTACATTTTAGAGACTGTCAGGTCACTATAACTTCCAGTGCTTAAGAAAATCAAAACTTTATCCAGTACCACCAGGTACTGCATATTTGTTAAAGATAAATCTCTGGACAACATTCATCGTCTAATATCAGCCTTTTATTCTACAGATAGAAAACATTTATAGGCTGATCTATATGACCTGACACTGTCCATTAATACTTTTAGGATGTCAGGATCATATTTCACTGCCAAAATCTAAAGTGTAGAGGTTTCTTTTTTTAAAAAATGCTTTGGGCCGGGCGCTGGTGGCTCACGCCTGTAATCCTAGCTACTCAGGAGGCTGAGATCTGAGGATCTCGGTTCAAAGCCAGCCCGGGCAGGAGAGACTGTGAGACTCCTATCTCCAATAAATCACCAGAAAACCGGAAGTGGCGCTGTAGCTCAAGTGGTAGAGTGCTCGTCTTGAGCTAAAGAGCTGAGGGACAGCACCCAGGCCCAGAGTTCAAGCCCAATGACCGACCAAAAAAAAATGCTTTGGAACAGGTAGCATAGAATACCATGAATTTTCAGTGCAGAGAATAAAGTTTCAGTGATTGTTACATTCTGTAATAAACTCTACCTGGTGTGATGATCACATTTTTAAATACGTTGTTGGGTTAAGTTACATTTTTTTTAATGTGCTGGACCTGATACTTGAACTCAAGGCCCGTGTACTGTCCCTGAGCTGTTTTGCCCAAGGTTAGTGCACTACCACTTAAGCCACTTAAGTCCACTTCTGGCTTTTTGGTGGTTAATTAGAGATAAGAGTCTCAGGCCGACTTCAAGCCAGGATCCTCAGATCTCAGTGTCCTGAGTATCAAGGATTACAGGCATGAGTCACCAGCATCCAGCTAAGTTACATGTTGTTTAGGAGTATCCCTTCTATTTCCGAGACTGATTGGTTTACTACTTCTTATACTATCTTTCCTGTGTTTTTAAAAATCATTTCCAGCAATATGATATAGTTTACATAAGATCAATGTTATGGGCTTAATTATGGTCCTCCACCAATGCAGATGTTGTAATTATAACCCTTGATACCTTAGAATATGACTATTTTTGGAGATAAGACCCTTAAAGAGAGGATCAAATTAAATGAGGTTGCTACTAGGGTGGTCTCCATCTAATCTGATTGGTGAACTTATAAGAAGAGAAAAAGGATACTGTGGTGAGTCACCAGAAAGGCCATCCATGGGTACAGAAAGGAGGTAGCCCTCTGCAAGCCCAGGACAGAAGTCAAGCCCACCAGCACCTGATCACAAACCTGCTAACACCCGTAAGTGTGAGAAATCCATTCTCTGTTACTTAAGTCTTTCGTGTGTGATACTTTGCTACTGACCTCAGCAAACAAGTACAACCTAAATGACTACTTCTTTGAATACTGGGTTCAACTCACTAGTAAAATTTTCTAAATCTGGTGAGACATTTTGATCCTTTATTCGAATTAGGTCATCATTACAGGACTTTTCACTTTTTTATGTCATCTTGAGCCACCTTTACTGGGTTAGATTTGTCAGAATGTATGCCTTCCATCTGTTTGGGGGTTTATCGCAATTGAGGTGTTTATAACATCCACATATTATCTTTTCACCTCTGTGGCCTCTCGGTGCACTTCTTTTTCATCTGTACTAGTGTTTATTGGTGCTTTCTGTGTGCTTCATATATCTCTATGGACATCTCCAGTGTGACATTTTTATTATTAGTCTTGGCTTTTGTGGATCCTCTACTTCATGACTTTTTCTTTAATCCTAGCTACTCAGGAGGCTGATATCTAAGGATCCCGGTTCAAAGCCAGTAGATGGAGGAAAGTCTGTAAGATTCTTATCTCCAATTAGACAGCAAAAACCCACAGAGGAGGCATGGCTTAAGTGGTAGAGCATCAGTCTTGAACAAAAGAGCCAAGAGTAAGACCATAAATTCAAGCCCAAGTATAAGACAAAGAAAAAATGAGAGAGAGGAGGAGGAGGAGGAGAAAGAGGAGGAGGAGAAGGAAGAAGAGGAGGAAGAAGAGGAGGAGAAGGAAGAGGAGGAGGAGGAGGGGAAAGAAGAGGGGAAGCAAGGAAGGCAGGAAGGTGGGAAGGCAGGAAGGCAGGAAGGCAGGAAGGCGGGAAGGAAGGCGGGAAGGCGGGAAGGCAGGCAGGCAGGCAGGCAGGCAGGCAGGCAGGCAGGCAGGCAGGAAGGCGGGAAGGAAGGCGGCAGGCAGGCGGGAAGGCAGGCAGGCAGGCAGGAAGGAAGGAAGGAAGGAAGGAAGGAAGGAAGGAAGGAAGGAAGAAAAGAAATAAGTTTAGATAGGTTCAGCTCAGTGGTTCTACTTTGATCAGTTCACTTTATAGGGCTCCCTGAAAATGTGGACATAAATGGCTCCATTTTTTAAAAAGAAAATGTTTGTTTTTTTAATTTTGGAGACTCATGAATGACTAGACCAATAGGTTTACTGCTTCCGTATAGTAACTTTTAGTACTGGTGGATACAGGTGTTTCCATTAACAATGCAACTAAGTACCAATTTATAGCTAGGGAAATCTTTGCACATTCATCAATGCCAGAACCCTTCTAAATTGGGATCCTGTAATTCTATCCACTTGTACAAGATCAATTATCTTAAGTACAAAAAGGCTTTAGAAGATCTTTCAGTGCCAGTAACATTTAGAATTTGTGCTGAGCGTTGGATTAAATTTTACTCTTAATAACCCTTCAGGTAGAGTTCTTTGATGATGGATGAAAGAATACTGTTTCTCAATTTCAAAACAAACATCTGGAGAAGGGGATGTAGCTCGATGATCAGGTGCTTGCCTAGCATTGGTGAAGTCCTCAGTTTGATTCCCAGCTCCAGAAACAAAACAAAAAACTCTTTTCTTTCCCATATTTCCTTAATTGTTGAATATGTTGGCAATAAAAACTATCAGTATGGTGATAGTCCTCAACTAGTTACAGATTTAATCTCCTAGTATCATTTTACATGAGTATCTAATAGGTTTCTGGTACAACTACTACATTGTAAATCACTGCTACAAAGAGAGGAGATGTGAGCAAATGCAATCATAATATTCAATAATAAATGTGAAAATAGAAATAGGTAAACTGGGGGGATGCGTGGGGTTGGGAGAGATGGGAAGAATGATGAAAGGGATGACATAGATCAAGATGCATTGCACTCAAAACTGACGTGTTGAAATGAAATCCCTTTGTACGACTATTTAAAGATAACAACAGAAAGAATATTACAGACATGGATGTGAAACAGTCGCACACTTCCAATCTGCCAATGCTCAAAGCTAATTGTGTCAACTGGTTTTGTACAATAGTTGCACCATGTGTTTTGGTTCTTTATTTATGTTCAAATCCCAATAGTACAAAAATAAATTAGATGAACACATAAATAAGTAAATAAATCACTATTACAAATCCTTTCATTCTGATGAGATGTAAAAATAACATGAGATTGTTAACTGTTAAATATAAAATTTTGGACCACATTAATCATCTAATATCAGCCTTTGATTCTACAGACACAAATAATTTATAGGCTGATCTATATGATTTGACATCATCAATAAATGCTTTTAAGATGTCAGTATCATTTCACTGCTGAAGTTTAAAGTGTGGTTGTTTCATTAAAAAAAGAAAAGCAATGCAAACTCAAAAGGCTTTAGAACAGAACTGAAGCTTAGTTATAACCCTTTCTCACACATTGGCAGCCAAGTCATTTGACTTAAACTTGAGAATAATTATCATCTCTTTCCACCAGGAAAAAAAAAAACATACACACATGATTGCCTGTCTTCAAGCAGATGATGTGGACCAGCACCGGTAATTAGCTGAACTTGCTAGCTAATTACCATCAGAATAAAAAAAGTTTCTCAACAATAACAAAAATCTCAACTTGTTGAGATTAAAAAAAAAAGAAACAACCAAAAACTTCTTTTCCATTTAATATGATGCAGAAGGCCAGGGTCTCATCCAAGTACATGATAATGTGTTTCCAAGGTTTATGTTTTGTTTGAAAGAAGAAACAAAATATGTCCCTGCCATGATGTGCTAACGCTCCCAACCTAAATCCCCGCTGACGGTTCAACACGCAGGGCCACGTGAATTCCCAGGCTAATTCTAATCTAAAACAGAAATCACCTAAGAAATCTCATTCTTCCACATCCTCTTTAAGGGGCTTGAGGCACAAATTCCCTCATGTAGCTCACTCACTCACAGATGTTTCTGGGGCACCTCTCTGGCGCCACACTGCTGGTAACCAGATCTTCCTCATGGAGATTACTTTGGGCCCTGGTTAGTCTTTCTCAAGCATTCTCAAGATACCACCACCAGACTCCCATAGGCTTGAGGAGTTGGGGGCACCAGGGTGGTCCCTGGCTCATCCACTGTTTCTCCCCCACTCCTTAAGCCTGAGATTTCCTATTTTCAGTGTGTATGTAGCCCTTGTCCTGCCTGGTCTCTAAGCTTCTAATTTTAAATAGAAATTGTGCCTTGATGAGGACACTGTTTCCTCCATGGCTGTAGTCTGCTTCTATCTTCTTCTTAAGGAGCTGGAATTCTGCTCCAAGGAATAGGCTCAGTGATTTAGCTCCATGAGGTACAGATATGCTCCCTCACCTCCCCCACCTGACCCCCTGCTCCTCAATCTCTGTATTCCACTAGCCTCCTCCATTGGCTTCCCTGGTGTGTAGGCTGAGGGCTAGGCCTTGGTCCTGTTCATCAGCAGCTTCATAAATACTGAATGAACAGTCAGATGTTTTCTTGCTTGAGTTCTGACAAGCTCTTGGCCCTCCTAATCTCTGCCTCTCAAGTGAGCTAGAATTATCAACACGTGCCACTGTCCCTGGTTCAGTCTACTCCAATCTTTCCTCTAGAACTGAGGCCCCCTTGATCTTCTTCTGAACGGTTCATCTTCCCCAGCAGCTAGGAGCAGTCTCAGGATGCCTTGCTCAGTACTGTGAGGCTCAACGTGAAATTACTTTTGCATTGATTTCTGTTCATAGCTGACTCTCCAATTTTCTGGCCCCAGTATAACCATAACCCAAGAAGCAGCTCTGGTTAACAGGTCACATCTAAGAAGGTGAGCAAGTAAAAAGAGGACTTGTCGTAGGAGATCATGGAGGGTCAGAGATGCTCAGGGCAGAGAGACCCAAAGGAACAGGCAGCCAGGGAGAGGGTCAGCCACATAGCAACAAAGCCCTAGCTGCCATCTGTAAATACGTCCCCTTCATGATCCATAAGACACATTTCCTATTCTTCAAACTCCTCTGAATCCCAGAAGTCCTTCTTTATATTAGCTGATTAATTAGGTCCTTCTCAGGGTAGGAACCAATCAGCTAACTGTGGCAATTCAAATATTTTGCAAACAATGGATTAATCAACAAATGATAGTTAGCATCCAACATGTGGTAAGCCCACATTCCTCTAGATGATGGTCAAAGTCTTTGGGTAGAGACCTGGCCAAATGGATTTGAGAAAATTCAAGTATCAAGCATGTGCTATCAACAGCATCTTCTCCAGTCTGCTTGTCATCTTGGTAATCTGCCTTCCAATCAAGCTGCTGCTGCCCAGTTTCTTCTACAGATCTCTTTTCCTCATTTCTTGCCAGATTACCTGCTTTGGTGATAGAGCAGAGAACAAACATGTTACTGTGTCACTCAGCGAGTGTAGGAAGAACCTAGAGCAAGCACAGCAACGCTCCCTCAGACACAGAAATAGAAAAGAGCTGGTGTGTTTGCTGAAGGTGGTTCTGTGCAGACAATGGTGAGGAGTACAGGGAGCAGGCATTTCTGTCATCAGGTGTTTTCATAAGCAAACTCACTGTTCAGTAAAACAGATTCAGTCTTCTGCTCTTGACTTGTACTGTACTTAATGGTGAGGTTGTTGGCACCTTTGTGGCCCATAGCCTGGCTATTACAGGAAGAATAGTTACCACATAATTACACAAGAACAGGAATGGAAACCTAACTCACTTTTAAATTTTCTGTGAAGTCTTTATAACCAAAATAGAACCACTCAGTATGGTGGGGTTTTATTCTAATTAAAGTACGTGAATTTGTCTGCATGTTTTAAATGTATGAGCAACTGAAATTAAATTCTATTTGGGAGTGCTATTATTTATATATCTGTATACTTATATTCTCCATCGCCTTCTCTCTCTTAATGCACCCAAATCCTTCCACAAACTTGTAGCAAGGTTATTGCCTTCCCGGTGCCCTTTCAGCCTCAGTCAGATACATTAAGGAAAATGTTTTCATTTTTTCAGTATAACAAGTCACTTTTTACCTTGCCTTCATCCTTTAATATATTGTAAGCACATTCTTGTGTCAGTAAAACTATTCATAAATATGAATCATACTCCGTCCCTGTTACCATTTACTTATTTATTGCTATGTTCTTAGAAATGAAGCTTGCTTCCAAGAATTCTTTCTTAGATAACACTATGATAAATTCCTTTATATATCTATCGCCTATCACTCTTGTGCGCATGTCCTGAGGCTTAGACTCAAGGCCCTAAAGGCTGCTCCTGAGCTTTGGTGCCCACTGGAGCCACAGCTCTACTTCCTAACTTTTTGGTGGTTAATTGGAGAGAAGTGTCTCACAGGCTTCCCTGCCCAGGCTGGCTTTGAACTACAATTCCTCAGATCTCAACTTCCTAAGTAGCTAGAGCCTGAGCCTTCTTCGGGCCCCGGCATCTCCAATTGTTCTTTAGGAGTAAATTATAGGAATGAAACTATTATACAAAAGAGAATGAAAATGTTTAAGATTCTTGACCAAACAGCCAAATTGTCTTTCAGGTATCTGCCATTGAGTCAAATTATCTGCTTCTTCTCCTCCAGCTATCCATTATACCTATCTGACAATTTGGAATCTCAATTTTCTCTCATTTTTCCCCTAACTCCCTCTGCTTGCGACTTGTTTCCTAGTGCATCCTGTCATTTCGATTTGCCAGCTCATTTTCAATTACGGCCTTGTGGAAATGGTGTGAAAGTGAAGCTAAGATGCCATTTGGCTCTAGGTTGTTCTGGGTACCCCATTATGGTCAAATCTGAAACTACTTTAAGTTGTTAACTATCATGGCTTGATCTTCACAGATCTGAACAGGGTGTATCAATTCAAGCCTCATTTCTGCTTCAGAATGGATTTATGAATCTTTTTTTTTTTTTGGTCATGGGGCTTGAACTCTGGGCCTGGGCACTGTCCCTCAGCTCTTCAGCTCAAGGCTAGCACTCTACCACTTGAGCCACAGCACCACTTCCGGTTTTTTGGTGATTTATTGGAGATAAGAGTCTCATGGACTTTCCTGCCTGGGCTGACTTTTAACTGCGATCCTCAGGTCTCAGCCTCCTGAGTAACTAGGATTACAGGACTGAGCCACAGGCACCTGGCTGGACTTACAAATCTTTCTAGAAGGCCCTTTTCCATTCACAGCCTAGGAGGAAATAGATGCACTTTCCTGTCTCCTCTATAATGACCTACTTTTTCCTAGCTTTGCCTTTTACAGAGAGGATAGCCTTTTGTCTGGGGTTTATGTGACAAATCCATGATATTGAGACCCAGTGCTTCGTGTCAGCCCCGTGCTGCTGACCTCTGTCATCCCAGCAAGTGTAGTGACAGACTGGACTCCTGTATGGCGACCTGGGCGGTCAAGAGGAGGAAGGGGATTTGATAATCATCTTCACATCCCAGGTCCATGGGAAACACCTGTAGTCCATGCCAGAGTTGATCTTGAGAATGCAGAAGGTCTCTTGCAGTGCCACTTGGAAATCCAAGAATGTCAGTGAAGGTTCTAGAGCACTGCTGAAAGCCCAAAACTTGACCAGGGCTCCAGCAACTGATTGTCACGCTGGTTTGGGCCCCAAGGAATTTTCCCCCACTTTCTTGAAATGTCATATAATTGAAAGGGTCGTATCGCTTACAAGGTTTCTTAAAGACAGACTTTTTGCAGGAGAGCTAGTCCTTCTGCCCTGCCGCGAGCGATCCCTCCTGTCCCTCCAGACACCTGCCACCCTCCCGGCCGCCTTCCAGCCCAGGTCACCTCATTACCCTGTGTGGTCTCTATGTCCACATGGGGGACCATCCAACCTCTTAGCCTCTCAATCATGTAGACTCCTGGCCCTGAGTGACCTCTAACCCCAGGGTCCTCAAGCCAAACACTGGCACCACCTCCAATTGCTGAAAATGTCACCGTGGTCGCATGTTGGTGGCTCAAGCCTGTCATCCTGGCTACTTGGGAGGCTGAGAGAGATCTGAAGATTGTGGTTTGAAAACTCCATGAGATTCTTATCTCCAATTAATTTAAAAAAAAAAAGTATAAGTGAGGAGCTGTGGCTCCAGTAGTAGAGTGCTAGCTTTGAGCAAAAAAGCTCAGGGACAGCACCCAGGCCCTCAGTTCAAGCCCCAGGAAGGGAAGGAAAAGGGAAAGGAGGGGAGGAGAGGAGAAGAGAAGTGAGGGGAGGGGAGAGGAAGGGAAGGGAAGGGAAGGCAAGGGAAAGTCAGTGTCATCCGTCACTACCACCTCATTTTTTCCAGTTCCCTCTTCAGTCACCTCTAGTCTACGATCCAGACTCTCAGTTCCTCCGCTGCTTCCAGCCTCCCTGCCTCCTTCTCCAGCAGTCACTCAGGATGTGTCTCTCTTCCTGTCCCCACCCTGCCTCACCCCCCTGGTCCTCTACCTCCTCCACCCCACCCAACGCTCTAGCTGTGTGGATGCAACCTCCTGTACTCTACACCTTCGCTGGGGCGGCTGGGAAGCTCCACACCCCCTTGCTGATTTGCATCCCTTATGTTCAAGTCCTGTCAAGGCCGCTTTAAACTTGCCTCTGAAGCTCCAGAGTTCCTTCCCTCTCTGCTGGATGCCTGGTTGTTTCATCCAGCCAAGCTAGGACTCTCCACCACCATTCTCCACACAAAGGAGTGGCCTCCCACCTCCCGCAGGGCATGTCTGCTCACCAGAGGGAGACTTCCAGAAGCATCCAGGTCACCAAATTCCAACCTGAGCATCCTGTGGAAGCACCTAAGACCCCTAAATTTCAATCACCCATTTCAATGGTGCCCCCTGGCCGGGACCAAGTGAGTCAGTCCCTAATGAGGAGACTCTATGAAAGCCAAGGAGATGGCCAAAGCATGCTGACTTTCCCCTTGCCTTTCACTTCCCCTCTTGCTTTGCTTTCAGGCTCCACCCAAGAGAAACCTGTTGCCACGTCGTCGTCTGCTGGGGGAAGCCCTCGTGGTGAGAGGCAGGGTAGCCGGCAGCACAGGCCAGCTGCCCACGGGGCGCTGAGGGCCTTCAGGCCAACTGCTCCCAGAGAGCAGAAGTGTGTCAGCAACACCGGGAGCGAGCTTGGAAGCGGATCCCACCCCGACTGGCTGGGAGGTTGGAGGGATAGAGGGGATGACCGCAGCGCTGGCAGAGCCCTTGATTGCAATCTGGAGCAGTCCTGAGCCAGAGGACCCGGGTTTCCGCGCTCCTGGATACTTGACCCACAGAAAGAACTCACAAAGGACAAGTCGCAAGCAGCTACCTCTGTGGGCCTTGTCACTCAGCAAGGGATCATTTACACACGCACCGCACCCTGCTTCCCTTCCTCAGACCCCAGACAAGCGCCCGCCTCCAAATCTCATCCCACTGTGGTCCTGTGCTTTTTTAATGTTTTATCACACTTGTTGGTCTTGTTGGTGCCTCTTTCCTTGTCTCCTCCTAGAGTGTAACCAGCATGAGGACAGGGGCCAGGCTGGCCTGCCTCAAGACTGTGTATTTCTTTCCACCATCATCCTTGATAACTCTGTGATGAGTGATTGCATAATGAATGGATGGTAATGCTCACAGAGTCTAACAGTTCCTTCCTTCCTTCCTTCTCTCCTTTCCTTCCCTCCTTCCTTCCTTCCCTTCCTTCCCTCCTACTTGCCTGCCTTCTCTCCCCCCCTTCCCCATCTCCCTCTTTTTCTTTTTCTTTCCCTCCCTCCCTCCCTCCCTCCCTTCCTTCCTTTTCTCTCTCTTTCTCTCTCTCTCTTCCTCTCTCCCCCCCTCTTTCTTTGCCCGTAATAGGGCTTGAACTCAGAACCCCAAGCTCTTGGCTTTTCTACTCAAGGTTGGTACTCTACCAACCAAGCCACACCTGCACTTTACGCCTTTTGCTGGCTAACTGTTGAGGTCAGAGTCTCACCAACTAACCATGTTCCTCATGTCTCAGCTTCCTGCATAGCTAGGATTACAGGTGTGGGACACTAGCACTTTGCTTTATAGTTTCTTCACTAGCCCTGGTTGGCTGAGGCAGAAGAATGCTGAATTTGAGTTGAAGGCCCACTTCAGGCTAGAAAGAGAAAAAAAAATTTCCCCTTTCCCCAACCGAAAATATTTTCTTTCCCACTTAGCCCAAATGGCCTCTTCATGCATCTCCCCCTCACCCCTCTTCCTCCTCCTCCTTCTTCCTCCTCCTCCGTCCTGGGCACTGTCCCTGAGCTTCTTTTGCTCAAGGCTAGCACTCTACCACTTGAGCCACAGCACCACTTCCGGCTTTTTCTGTGTATGTGGTACTGAGGAATCGAACCCAGGGCTTTATGCATGCTAAGCAAGCACTGTACCACTGAGCTACCTTCCCAGCCCCAGCTTTTTTTTTTTTCCAAGAGTTTCTTCTCCTCTTGGCATAAATGATCAGGTTGATGGATTTCAGGACCCGCTTTGGCAGTGACCGCCCTTGTGCAGTGAACAGCTACACCGCCTTACCTTTCTGCCTTGTTCAACCCTTCGTCCTAACAAAGCCTAATGCTAGTTATTTGTATTCTAGACTCTTTCTCCCTGAGAAAAGTCA
The DNA here is from genome assembly GCF_000151885.1 of Dipodomys ordii. Classification (NCBI taxonomy): domain Eukaryota; kingdom Metazoa; phylum Chordata; class Mammalia; order Rodentia; family Heteromyidae; genus Dipodomys; species Dipodomys ordii. The sequence continues at coordinate 9,179,990 of NW_012267314.1, forward strand.
GAAAGTGAACAAGGGTGGACCAGAGAGGAGATGGAGGATGAAGTTTGGCTTTGAAAAGGAAGTACTCTGTGTAGCTATGACTTCCCCATTGTAGGCCAAAAGGATCAAAAGCCCGGGGGTGGGGGGAGTGGGGGGGGTGGGGGGGGCTCCATCTACCTGCCACAGAGCCCAGCAGTCAGCTGGGCCCTACAAGCGCCTCCGCTGCAGTCAGCTCCCCCGCTGCCCACACAGCTCTTGTTTGTGGCTGTCCCCGAACCCTTGCTGAGGCTCCGATGACCTCACATCTTAGGCTACTTCATTAGGCTGGGTGCTCACGGCTTGCTCGTTCTCTCTCTCCCTCTCTTTCTCTCCATCAGTGTTGGCCTGTCACATTCATCTTTTTAAAACAGTTTTCTGGGTACACTTGTTAAGGCAAACGCTGGCAGCTGCTCCTTACTGATTGGTGGCTGTTCAAACGCATAGCCTGGGGCTCTGGGTCTTGCCCTGGGGCGGGAGGTGGGCGGAGGGGTGCTTGGATGCAGTGCCTGGCACCCAACCTCCACCCCAGTCACCCCAGTCCTCTTACCTATGGTGTGCGATTCCTGCCAACATTCCTCTTGGCCATTTTATCTCCCATCTCTGCTTACCCCATTTCTTCTGCTTGAGGTTGGTGATCTATCTATCTATCTATCTACTTAATTTTTGGTTCTAGTTACTAGGACTTGAACTCAGGGCCAAGTCACTGTCCCCTGTATTTTTTTTTTAACTGAAGGCTAACACTCTACCATTTGAGCCACTGTTTCACTTCTAGCTTCTTGTTGGTTCAATGGGCATTGGAGTCTCATGGGCATTTATTTCTATTCAGGCTCTGATCTCAGCCTCCTGAGCAGCTAGGATTACAGAGATGAGCCAACCCCAGCAGACCTCTTATTCTCTTTTGGTAAAGTCTTTAACACTCGCTGTATTTCCCTTCCTGCAGAGCCTCTCCTGGTTCCTTTAGTCTCTGCCCCCAAGTCTTGGTCTGACATTCAGCCCCTTGCAAGGAGGACTTCTTGTTACTGTGGAGATGCTGAGGTCCCAGGGACAAAGGGCACACTGTGTGCCTTTCTCGGCACTCAACAGTCCTGGGGTTTGAACTCAAGGTCTCATGTTTCTGGGTAGTTGCTCTAGCACTTGAGCCACTGTTCCAGACCTTCTGGCTTGATGTGTCACACAGGGTCTCATGTTTTTACCTCAGTCCAACCTCTATCAGAATTTTCCTAAGTATGCCTTCTGGTGTGTATCACCAGGCCAGGTGTAGTTATTCACTAACTTTTACCCCAATAACCTCATACCACTATCTTCCAGATTGCTACCTCCCTGAGTAGCTAGGAGCCACAAAAACAAAATTCCCAGTGTGCTTAAAATATAAATCTTAAGATCAAAACTTTTTATATTCCATACATCCAACTTCTCAGAAAATGTCACCAATTATATAAAGACAAATCACAAATTACCTAAAATGTCCATAACAATCAAGGGACATAAATAAAAAATATGACCTAGAAGCATTTTGCTTTCTGTGTGTGATACAGTTTTAAGTAGCACACATCTACTCTTGGTCTTTTCCAAAAAGTTGGTCTTTTTCAAAGAGTTCTCGGTTTGACTTAGAAACAGCAAGTATGACCTCTTCCACTTTATGTTTTAGAACTAAAAAGAAAGCTGAATCTTAGGTATCAACTTTTCACTTGAAGCCACATACAAGGTCATTCAGGTGACAATGCTAGGATTAATCCATGCAAAAATCTGTTCAACCTTTTCTTTCCTTACTAACAGGTTCTTTTTTTTTTGAACAAGTATAAGTTAGGAAAGTTACTTATTTTTTTTTCTTTCAAGGAACAGAACAATCTGGTGACTTGTAGAATACGTAATGTAGAAAAAGCGTGAGAAGTAAGACTTCCAAAGCCTTGTCCTGAGAGCGCGCAGTTCCACAGCAGCATCGGGGTTGTCCCCTGGGTGTTATATAACTCAGAGGTAATTAAGAGATTCAGGCTGGGATTGCAAATTCCATCCCACAAAGACCTGATGGGAAGACATCAAATTCGCAGATGCTCCAAATTTCTAGCCAAGATAAAGAACAGCCCTTGGATCTATATGTCTAGGCGAGTCCTGTTGGACATCAATTTTGCAGCGAAGCGATTTTTCCCAAGGACATTGCCGTCCCGGATGCATCTCTTTCCAGAACTGGGATTAGACTTTATTGGCTGAAAACACCAACTCTTTAAAACAAACAAAAAAAGTTTCTAAAAACTTTTTTAAACATTTGTTCATAAACTGGAACACAGACCTTTTTTTCTCTTAAATTGAAAACAAATGTCCACTCACAAACACTTAATGTATTTAAGAATCAATTTATTCCAAAAACTGTTTCTGGCCCAAAAGAGACCTTATTATTGTTTTTTAATTTAAGAGCTCCCCCACATCCCCCGCCTCCCACCACACACACACCAATGGTTTTTAACAAACTTGAAGATAAAGAAACATTAATTAGTTAAAAACAAGATATAGTTCTCAAGAACCAGGGAGAGAAATGTTCAAATAATAAATTTATAGTTATAGTTGATCGATCTTTTCAATAGAAGTTAGTAAGTACAAAACTTTCGTTGACTTTAGATTTGAATAATGTTACCGCAGCACCATCTAGTGTCCACATTTCAAACAACAGTTAAGGAGAGTTGTTTTTGTTTTTTCTCCAAATGACCTTTCTGAATATAAAATATTCAGTTTTTATTTTTTGGAAACAGTATATGAACAAGAATAGAAGGGATAAAACATTCATCAGGGGTAAAACTCTAAGCACTGTAATATTTCTAAGGGTTATAGAAAATCCCTATCTAATATAGACCTATATAAAAGATTTTTTATAAATACAGGTAACAGTAGGAGTAAGTTAATCAACTTATTTTTAAAGATCTTTTTGAAAAATAGAAATCTGAAATATCTCACTGAATTCTTTCACAGACCAATAATACCAACAATATAAAGTTAATCAAATTATTTTTAAAGATCTTTTTGAAAAATAGAAATCTGAAATATCTCACTGAATCCTTTCACAGACCAATAATACCAACAATATAAAGAAGCTAGTTAGCAGCTATAAAGCCCAAACCACAAAAAATGAAAATATATCCAAGAAAATAATTCACTGGATGTGTAGGTTTTCAAAATAGGTGGTGGTTATTTGTCGATTTGACTGTTATATCTTTTATTATGTTTCAAATAGATGCTTTGTCCTAATAGCTAGTCAAGTAAATACTGAGAAATCTAGCCACCGCCTTTTAATATTATTGGGAAAAAAACATAAAAATGTTTCGAAAATGTAAACCTATCCTAGAGACATTATATGAACACTTATAAAAACAGTAAAAAGGAAATATAGATGATCATAAAAGAAAATAACTAGTCATCATTTTTTAAATCTAGCTGGATTCTATGATTCTATGGATTCTATGTTGCACAAAAGATATTTTAAAAATAAACTGGGGGGGGGGAACGTGTGCCAGAACTAGGGCTTGAACTCACAGCCTTGGACACTCACTTGCAGTTTTTGCTTAAGATTGGTACTATGCCTCTTGAACCACAGCTCCACCCCAGATTTTGCTAGTTATTTAGAGCTGAGGCTCTTAGATTTATCTCCCCACCCCCCGCGGTTTTGAATGGTGATCCCTAGATCTCAGCTTCTTGAGTAGCTAGAATTACAGGCATGAGCCAGCAGCATCTGGTTAAATAGAAACATTTAAGGCAGTAGGGAGAACACATCCTAGGGTGACTCATCACCTCCAACGCCCAACCATTGCATGGTCTCCAACTGGAGTGTGTATGGGATCCATGTCTTGTTTTTAACCAAAGGTGAAGCAATGGGTTCCCCTGTGGCTACTATGCCTCCCAGCATAAGACTATCTTGCAGACAGGAAAATGAGGTTCCTGGCTTGAGGTAGGGAGACTGAGGGAAAACTTGAATAGCCTCTCCAGCTTCACTTGTTCTTAGTTTATTAAACACAACCTTTTTTGGCGGCCTTTCAAGGACTTCCTTGCAGCTTCTACTAAACCACTGACCCCTTGCTGGAGTCTGTACAGGGTCTCTAGTGGGTGACCTTCTGATGTCGGAGAACCAAAAACCCCCTCAGGTCGTGCAAACACCATTCTCCAGTGCATCTCATGAAGAACCATGGGGTTGGTGACACAACCACCTTTCCCCACAGCTAAGTCACTTTGATGCTTTATTATGGAAATAGCCCCAAGCCCTGTCCTCAGGGACCTGGACTGGAGACTTGCTTTCCTTTCTTCACTGGCTTCACTGCCTGGGAAATGAGCTCCTATTTGGAGTTCATCTTTCCAGTGGTATGTCAGGTAAGAAAGACCTGGCTGGATAACAAAAGCAAGAAGCCACTGAGGAAGCCATTAGCAACTTTCACCTGGCAGCCAGGGGAACCTGGGTCCTGCATCACACAGCCTGCTCCTCCCACCTGAAGGAGCTCAAAAGCAGATGCGTCCCCAGCGGAGCCTCCAGATGAGCATACAGCCCCCAGCCCAGTGCCCCTGGGAAGACCCTAAAAGAGAATTTATGGAGAGAATCATGCAGGAGAACACAGGCTTTTCTCTCCAAACTGGAAGTGTGGGGAATGGCAGGAACCATGGGCTCTGCAGAAGCCAAACTCCCCTAAACCACATCTGTCCTTCTCAAAATGACTCCGGGAGACTTGGGGTGCTAAAGCCACTGCGTGCTTAGAGGCAGTGAATTCAAGAAGCGAAAGTGCTGTGCGACCAGAACAAGGCCACTTTGCCCTGGCGATGAGACAAAAATGAACGTGATCGGGAGGGAGACGAGGGGGAAATGGTGCACTTGTTGGCTAATGGCTTCAGAGTCACCCACAGAAGCCTTTTTAAAGGAAAACTCTGCCAGTATCACCTCTTCCATCATTCCCCTCGTCTCTTCCCAGCTGCCCCCATGTTCGCCAGCTCCTCTGTCACTTATGTACATTGAATAGTGTTGTATTCATAAGTTGTTATGATGAATTGAAATCCCTTTTACAACTACTTGAATTATAAATAAATAAATAAATAAGCCGGGTGCCGGTGGCTCATCATTGTAATCCTTAGCTACTCAGGAAGCTGAGATCTGAGAACCCGTTCAAAGCCAGCCCTGGGGGGAAAAGTCCATGAGACTCTTTGTCTCTTTTGTTAATTCAAAAAGAAGTGGAGATGTTGCTCAAGTGGTAGAGTACTAGTCTTGAGAAAAAGAAGTTCAGGGATAACACCTACAGGCCTTGAGTTCAAGCCCCAGGACTGGCACCAATAAAGAGAAACTGAGGCAAACAGAACTATTATGGTCACTTGGATCCCCAATTCATACAACCATGTAGGAGATAACGGGCCAGCCTGTACAGAACACTGACTGCATGGCATTAATGTTACATATTTTAGTACCACAATGGTGCTGTGACTTGGTTCCCCCCCCACAAGCATTCTTGTTGTTTACCATTATACACTAAAATACTTACAGGAAAACTGATATGATGTCTGGAATTTATTTTGAAATATTCCAGGGTGGGGGGAAAGGAGGGAACACAGGCACAGAGCAGAAACTAGAAGCCCGAGATGGCTGCTTGAGGGATCATGATATCATTCGATCTACTTTGGGTCAGAGAGGTTCAAAACTCAAACGTAAGCTCCTAAATAAAAGTCGGGAGTATTTCTGCATGTGACTAGTGTTTTGCTTCATCAGCCTCCCATTCTAGAAATAGTACTGTCCCCCTGGACTCTGGGTTATTTCCCTGCCCCAGTTCTCCTGGGACCAACAGTCACTGGCCACTAAAGATCCACCGAGATCCTCCTACTAGTCATGGGACACTATCGGAGACCCTCTGTGGGGTGCCAGGTGTGGATTCTGGGAGCGGGACGTCCTACCATTTCTCTGTCTCTTTGACTAAAATGGTTGAAATCTGGAGTTACCCATAGCCATAGCCGATCCAGCCCTGGGGTGACGAGAACAAGCCACCCAGACACCTAGAGCCAGGGGACTGGGGTGGACTTGAGGTGGAAGAAGGGATAAGGAGGAAAGGAAGCAGGGAGATAATGGCAACTTTCTAGTCCCTGAATCTCGTATCCAATTCTACCCTGCCCTAAACCAAGAGAACCACTAAGTTTCCCTAAGAGCTTTAAGTAACAGCTATTCCAGATCTCTTACCAGAACTATAGACTCAAACAACTTGGCAGATGAGATCAGTTTAGTGATCTTGAGGTGGGTAAAGAAGCCTAAGTTATGTGAGGACGGTAAGAAGGTCTGAGTCAGACTCAGGGAAGTGATAACACAGCTGGGGTTGGCATAAGATCCTTTCAAGATGGAGGAAGAGGCTACAAGCCAAGGAATGCAGACAGCTTCAGAAAGCTGGAAAAGACAGGAAAAAGACCCCCCATCATACACACCCATACCAGCTCTGAGAGAGTCATCTCAGCCACCACCTGGATTGTTCGATCTTTTTTAAAAATATAATTTGTATTATTACGGTGATGTACAGAGGGGTTACAGTTACATTAAGTCAGATAATGAGTACATTTCTTTTTGGACAATGTCACTTCTTCCTTTCCTTTCCCCCAGTTGTTCTCAGCTACTGTAGAACAACACAGGTAAAGTGTGGGTTACAGAGAAAACCACCTGGTTACTCAACACCGTCTGGATGTCTAACAGACCCTGCCAACATGACATGGCCAACGTAAACTTTACCCCAGATCTGCTGCACCCACAGCCTTCCGCTGTGACAGCAACTCTGTCCTTCCATTGCTGAGGGTCCGCCCTCCAGAGATGGCCTGGGCCATTCTCAACCCCACCGAAAACCAGGCAGAGTCTACCTTCCCATACACCAGGCCTTGCTTACCCCATTTCTGACCACATGTGCTCTGACCTGGAGTGAGCTCCTCATCTCCCATCCCCAGCAGTCTTATCTCAGCCCAGTATCCCAACCAATCTTTCACAGTACAAATGGGGCCACTCTCTAACAGATAAGCATGTGGATACAATGTTTAATCCTATTCACTGCCTTCCCACTGTCCATAAACAGAATCCATTCTTGTGTTTTGTTTTGTTTTTGTTTTTTTGGTCATAGGGCTTGATGGGCTTGAGTGCTATCCCTCAGCTCTTCAGCTCAAGGCAAGTGCTCTACCACTTGACCCACAGTGCCACTTCCAGTTTTCTGGTTGTTTATTGGAGATAAGAGTCTCATGGACTTTCCTGCCTGGGCTGGGTTTGAACTGTAATCCTCAGATCTCAGCCTCCTGAGTAGCAAGGATTACAGGCGTGAGCCACTGGCACCCAGTTCCATTCTCGGTTTTGTTCGTTGACAATTTCCAAGAACCTAGAACAACCCCTGGTCTATAGCACATGTTCATGAAATGGGAGAAGAAGAAGAGAATAAACTCTGTTCCAGCCACTTGCAGCCACAACGTTCTTCATGCACATCTATTGTCGTGAGCTGTCACTTGTGCCAAGACTGCTGACCAGTGGTCAATGTTCTTTGTAACCTCTCTGCCTGTGATCACCACACACTCATCTGGATAAAAATTCCAATCAATACATTTCCCATCACGCCTTCCACACAGAAGGGCTTTTGTTTCGCTGGGGTTGTGGTTCTTATTTTTAGGGCCTGTTAATCTTGGTGACTTTGCCATTTAGATTTTGCCAGAGCTTTTGTTTCTAACACGCGGCCCTTCCGAGAACCCTGTCTCACCAGGCGCTGGCATTTAGAAGGAAGCTTCTAATGCCTCAAACATTGCCAAGGCCCGCGTGGGCAGCTTCATTTTGACATGCCTACCTGCTGTTCCACGCCGTTTACTTCTTGCTCTTTACCGGTCTAATTTAGGGAAATTTTAAATGCAGGTTTCCCTTCTCATGAGTCTCCATAAGTACGCATAAAAAATTTCATATGCAAGGACAAAGGGTAATGAAAATATATAAGATCATTAATCATGTTAGATCTGTTCGCTTAACTCTTGAGTGTTATTTGTGTGCGTGTATACATACATAAAAACTAAAAGTAGCTGGGCGTGGTGGCTCACAGCTATAATCTTACTCAGGCGGCAGAGCGCAAGAGGACGGAAGTTCGAGGTCAGCTCAGACAAAAGGTTCTTGAGACTCCATTTCTACCCATAGCTGGGCACAATAGTATATGCCTGCCATCCAGCTCTGCAGGAGACAGAGTGAGAGAATCACGGTCCCAAGCCAGCCCAAGCAAAAAGGAAAAGAGAAGACTCCGTCTCAATAGAAAAAAAAAGTCTGGGTATGGTAGCATGCACCTGTTATCCAGCTACGGTGGAAAACATAAACAGGATTGGAGTCTTAGGTGAATCCAGGCAAAAGCAAGATCTTATTTCAAAAATAACCAGAGACAAAAAGAACTGGAGGTATGGTTCAAGTGGTACAGCACTTGCCTGGCAAGCACGAAAGCTTGAGTTCAAACTCTAGTACTGTCCCCCAAGCCCCTAACTATTGTCAATTAACTATTGTTAATTTGTTAAGTCATTTCAAGAACCCAAATTCAAATTCCCTCCGTGTCTTTAAAATAAAATTTCTTAGACAGGAGAAGTGTAATTAATGGTAGGAGAGTCTGCAGGAAACATCAGACCGTGATGATATCTTTGATGGAATCTTATTGATTCCTTAAAACCTGTGGCAAGAAAAAGAAAACAGGTTTTTTGGAGGGTTGTTATTTTACTTTTGCTTGTTTTGTCCATCACAAACTGTAGCCCATGTAATAGTGTATATACTTTATATCTATTGTTGGCCACTTGGATTACTGAAACATTTTTACTACTAATTGTTTCTTTTTCTCTACTTGTTTTTTTTTAAATGAGGTAAAACATGTATAAAAATTTTCCATTTGAGCCATGCTATGTGTATCATTCAGTGGTGTGAGGTACATTTACCACTGTTTCTAGAACTTTTTCATCCTCCCTGTTACCCAAGAAGTCTTTTTCTCTCCTACACAGGCCCTAGGCTCTCCATTGTAACTCCTGTCTGTGAATTTGCCTATATAGAATCAATGGTTGTCCATCTGTGCAAAGTGCATGCAAAAGTTCATCCATGCCCCAGCACGTACCAAATAACATTCTGTTATCTTCTGTTAGTGGTGTGTGTGTGTGCGTGTGTGTGTGTGTGTGTGTGTGTTTTGTGTGTGTGTGTAAGAGAGAGAGAGAAAGTGTGTATTGGGGATTGAAATCAATGTCTCATGCGCTTGCTTAACTTTTTGCTCAACCAGTTGGTGCTCTATCATTTGAGCCACATCTTCATTTCTGGCTTTTTGTTGGTTAATTGGAGAAAACAGTCACTCGTACTTGTCTGTTTAGGCTGGCTTTGAGCCTTGATCCTCAGATCTCAGCCTCCTGAGTAGCTAGGATTGCAGACCTAAGCCACTGGTGCCCAGCTGTCTTAACTGCATAAACTGGGGCTATGCAAACTTTAAGACAGGATTATTACCCTTGAGAGCCCGAAGTGGCATTGGGGAGACAGAGATAACCCGCTATCTCAACCTAGTACAGGGGCTTCAAGTCCACAGAGGAGCAGGAATGACAACATCCAACTGGGGTTTTGAAGAACAAATAGAAGCCCTGTGTCAGAGAAAGAAGACACAGAAGGCTTCCAGACATAGGAAAACACACCTGCTCTGCTAGGGGGTGAGAAAGAGGGCTCTCTGGAGAGCAGGGACTAAACGCATGATCCTGATCGTGAGCCAAGGGCAGTCCTCATGGAGGCTAACTCACGTCAAGAGCATCTTGACTGCATCTCCTCGGACTTCTGGGCCAAAGCTTAGGCCTCAATCACACCAGGAGTGAGAACCCAGCTCCGCAATCGCATGCAGGCCCTGCAGACCTTCCCTTCCCACCCCTCTCCTCGGAGCAACCTGCCTTCAAGGTCACCTGATGCCTAGTGTGTCTCCACCAAGCCCAGAGAATGAGCTCCATAGAGTCCAGGACGGAGGGCAGGAAGGGAGGAAGGAAAGGAGGGAGGGAGGGAGGGAGTTACATTTATATACTAATAACATTTCATGTTCTAACTAAATAATATTTTTTTCAAATTTGTTGTCCCTTAATACTGTAATAAGGGCACGAATGAGAAATCCTGAAAGGACATCATGTTCTGAAGACCTCCCCCCTCTTATCTGGCCTGTCCCTGCACTGAGTTCACTAGTCTGTTTGGATGAGGCCTGATTGTGGAGCAGCAAGATGGAAGAGGTAGGAATGACAGCCGTGGTCATATTCCAGAGCCCTCTGCTGGTATTCAATAATCTGAGGGCCAGGGAGTTGGTGAACACCATATGGATGCCCTGGTTGAACAGTCTTGGACTGAAGGCCAGGAAGCCATGTTCAGAGGTTCTTGGCCATTCTGAGGGGTCAGACTGGGTCACCAGCACATGCACACACACACACACACACACAATCACACAAAGGTCAGGGGACACTCAGCTCTGCTGTATCTTCTTCCCCCCAGTCCTTGCCTGTGTTAGGCTGGGCCTGGCCCAGGAGGGCGGCCAGCCAAGCCTGCCTGACTGGACCCGGGCCTGATTGACCCAGCTGGCAGCCAGGGGCAGCAGTCTGGCCAGTTCGCCACTTAGAGCTCCCCAGAGTCCTTACTGGTTCTGTCTAGAGAGCCTTCAGTTCCTTCCGACATACACACCAGGCAGCACACACACACACACACACACACACACACACACACACACACACACACACACACACCTTGCATCTTGTATTCAAGACACCCAGGGGCTTTTACTATCCCCCAGAGCCCTATGCACCCTCCCATCAGTGTTCTCACACTTCCCTTGTATTCTATTTTAGTGTAGTGAAATGAATTAACTCGTCAGAGGTCTGTCTATAGCACAGAAATAAGCTAGGGGTTGATGGGGTCCTTTTCTTTGTGTCCCTATCACCTTCCACGGGCAAGTCTTATGGATACATGGTACAGTCAAAGGAAGAGAGTCAAGACAAGGTCCAGGATTGATTTCTTGCCAGTTTTAATTGGCAGTCACACCATTAGTGGATAGAGTCACCTAACTGAAAAGTACAGAGTTGTAATTCTGGTGTCACACCTATAATCCCAGCACTCAGGAGGCTGACGATGGAGAGTTCGTGACCAGCCTGCGCTCTCCAGTGACAGTTTTTCTCAAAAAAAAGAAAAAAGAAAACATGCTATGGAACTGAAAACTTGCTTCACTAATTGATTATATCAATCCATTGGACTTGCAGAACTCTGTGTAAACATAGAGATTCTACCACACATATTCCCAAAGTTTCTTCAAGGATAATGAGCTATTTGACTATAATTGATTTTTAGAATAAAGTTTGAATCACTATATGCAATTATTACTAAAAATGCGAAACAAAACCCATCAGGTATTCATTTTCCTAAAGCAATTCCCTCCAGTACAAGAAACATACATCTTGACAATGTTTTCATAAAAATCCTCAGAGTCCCTAGTAGAAAATGACTAGTGCATTTTAAGAATACTTATTATGTGGAAATGTCAAGAGAGGAAAGAGGAGTTATCTTTCATGCTCATGAATGAATTATATTCATTTCCTCCCTCCATTGTCTTCTCCCTCTTCAGTCCTAGCAAGGGTTAGGAGTGGAACTGGAGGAAAGATGTCAGGATACTATTACCATTGACCCATCACGTTGTCCCAAGCAAATAAATAACTTATCAACTGTCTGCTTCTGCCTCTCCTTCTCTTTTGCTGGTATTTCTCAATGGGGGTCTGCGACCATCCTGAAACTCTTATTAGGTTCTCATATTAGGTTTAGGAGATCTGAATTTTCAATAGTCAGAGAAATGTAGATGGGGTTGACTTTATTTGATTAGTGTCCATCGTGTCCATTAGTATCCGTGAGAATGTTCCAGACCCACTCAAAGCTACCTCCAAGGAGGCAGCCTGCTCTATCAGCATTCGCCATTACAGTGGGGGAAAGCTTCACAGATGGCTGAAGACAAGGTCATTCTGCATCTGGCTCAGCACTCTCTAGAACCATCTGGCTGAAGGCAGAGATGGGCTTGGGGGCTCCTGTGCCGGCTTCTGACTCCTAACTGTACCAGAAACCCAGTTGCTGGCCTCTGAAATAGATCTCCCCACCTCCCTGAGAATGAGGGGGTGGGGTGGGGGTTTGGGGAGGGAGTCTCCTAAGCCATGTAGATGCATTCCAGTTATTTTGGCTTCAAGAAGTGTTTATGCACCAAAAGTCCTGGGCAACACTTTGTAGCAAAGCATTGGATTTCTCTCCAATGATTTAACAATTTGAGAGGTCAAATTATATAAACAGTGTCACAGAATTCTAATCAAAGCTAGGACCTCACTCTGTGGTATAGCACTGGCCTAGAATAGGCAAGGTGAAATCCCCAGCCTTGAAGAATAAACAAAAGCCAGAGAATGTGGTAAGGGTCTACAGAGAACAGAACCCTGCTTAATTAAAGTGGAGTCTGTTCTTTACCCAGCCATTTCTCAAACATTGTGAGTTTTTTACCTTTTACTGTGACTTCTGCTACTTTCTATGTAATACCACAAGTAGATCAAATTACTAAGCACAAAAAGGTTAGTTCCCTTTTATTGCCCTTGGGTTCTTTCTTTTTCTTAAAAAAAGTGAAATGGCAGGCCAGGTGGCGGTGGCTTTCGCCTGTAATCCTAGCTACTAAGGAGGCTGAGATCTGAGGATCACAGTTCAAAGCCAGCCTAGGCAGGAAAGTCCGTGCAACTCTTATCTCCAATAAACCACTAGAAAACCAGAAGTGGTGCTGTGGCTCAGGCAGTAGAGCGCTCGCCTTGAGCTGAAGAGCTGAGGGACAGCGCCCAAGCCCAGAGTTCAAGCCCCATAACCGACAAAAACAAAACAAAAAAAGTGAAATGACAACTTTGAAAATTTTATTTTAAATAAGCATTGTACTCATATATTGATGTGTTGAACTGAAACCTCTTTGTACAACTATATAAAGATAACATTTTCAAATGTCATTTTAAGAAACAGCAGATTAAATTTTTTTTTTACAAAAGCTGAAGGTCAAAGTGGCCTAAATTCTTTTGTTTCAGTGACTAGATTGTGTGTCAGGAAACCATCTTGGCTGCTAATTAGATATTATCTGCACAGGTGGAGGACGGGAGTGGGAGGTAGTGTCGACATTTTACCAAAACAAGAGAATTTACATGCCACATAGAAAGAAGGGTATATTCAAAGCTGCCTCAGTATAAAAAAAATTCAAAGCATTCTGATCAAGTAAATGTTGACACTACAATGATGGTGGTTGTACATTTTATTTACTTATGGCCAGAAAATTTAAGAATGCAAACTAGGACAGAAAAAAAAAAGCAGGCAAAGTAGATTGATTATATGAAATATAAGATACCTCTGCTGGTGAGCTTCATGGAAGAGCATAAAACAAACCAGGAAGGCCCCGTTTATTTCGCCACAAGTTGTCTATGGAAGGTTCTATCAGTAGTTTCAGAACAAAGGTTCGAGTGTCGGAGGACATGAAACGCAGAAGCTGTTGCTGTTAGAGAGAGAGGTTTCAGGCTCCAGGTGACACCTCTAAAATCTGCACAGCAATGACAGCAAAGACCAGATTCCTAGGACAGAAATTTTCTGCAGGCAAGGTGATGTCCTATATTTCAACTCACCCCCAAGAAAATATTCTGAAGTTCACAGGTGTTCACAGTAATGTGTCCTGACGGAAACATCTCCTCTTATCTGTATTTTCTCTGAATTAAAATGAAGCTTTGCCAGCTCAACTCAAATGTGCAGTCAAGGCAAAGCAGGAAACCTCTCACAAGAGAAGGGAAGATCCGAATTACAGCAATCAGAAGGGCTTTTATCAAAGGGCATTTCAAAGCATATATATGGCGGATCTGCACTGTGTGTGCATGTAAACATGCACCTTCACACATCAAAACTGGATTGGAGCCTGGCACCAGAGTCTCACACCTGTAATCCTAGCTACTCAGGAAGCTGAGACATGAAGCACTCAGTTCCAAGCTCCCCACCCAGGGCAGGAAAGCTGGAGATTCTTATCTCCAATTAGCCACCAAAAAGCAGAGAGTGTTAGCCTCAAGTTTAAAGCTAAGAGACAGCAGCTGGGCCAAGTTTAGCCCCAGTACCAGCACAAAACAAAACAACAAAAGAAAGGGATTAGATCCATGTCTCAACAAAGTGAAAGCAACTAAAATTGCAAACACTCCCAAGATACACAGCAGACAAAGAAGTATTTATATTGACTCTCAGGACATCATGAGTAACAGAAAAATGGACAAAAGATATGTACAGAAAAACCCCGGTAGAAGGAAATGAAAATAGATAATGATACAAGATATTTCTTAAGTTCAATACGAACAAGGAAATGATGCAAAATGAGAAACACACTTTTGACCTCTTTGACTAACAACAACAAAGATTCTTTGCTTGGTCAAACTTTTTTAGGCTCCTGAACCTTTCTCCCGGCTCATTTGTTGTTGATCAATTCAAATTCAGAATCTATGGCAGCAAAAGAGTTTTATTTGAGATCTGAGAATTGTAATTGAGGATAGACAGTTCAGAATGATACTACACTACCAAGACAGGTTGTAGGTGGTTTTGAAAGACAAGGAGAAGCTGAGGACAAAGGAAATCCCATGTTGTATATGGAAAGAACAGTTACCTGTGCAGGAAAACATTCTGAAGCTAACCTAAGCTGTGCATCGCTGATTGATTTGTGATCAGGTGCTAGCTTCAACCTTTGATGAATAATAATAGCTTTGCAGGCTTGGCCCTAATGCAAAAGTTAGCATTCCTTTTTTCATGCCCAGATTAAGAATTTTCTTTCTTAGGCAGCAGCCTAGCACATGCACTTTGTTGTAAAAAAAAAAATCAGAGTTTAAGCAAAGAACCCTGCTTAAGCCAAGGTGTTTGCAAGAAGTCATCACTGTCCTTCAGAGGATAGCTGATCATCCTGGCCATCCTTCAACAACACTGCTGTATTGGTTGAGCTAGAACTTCCCCACTCACCTGATGCTTCCTCCCAGTAATTTTCCATTCACTGACCCTCACACATTCCTGCTCCTTGGCTACAAAACTCTCTTCCTTGTATTCAGTGTTGATCCTAATCTTCCTTTTCTACTGCAAAATCCAACTGCAATATTTCACAATAAAATCTGCCTTGCTGTCCATTTTATTTTTTTAAACAAGAGTCACAGAATAATGTTTTCTTGAAAAGAAGTCTTTTTTTTTTTTTTGCTTATGTGGTGCTGAGGAATCGAACCCAGGGCCTCAGGCATGCCAGGCAAGCGCTCTACCACTGAGCCACCTTCCCAGACCAAAAAGGAGTCTTAAGATGTTAGGAGTATCCAGTCCTTGCTAGGAAGCGGACCTCTTACATGGCTGGAATTGTAACTTCAGTTCAAACTCACAGAATTAGGAGTCTTTCTCATGGAGTCATGTTATTTATACACATAGCAATGAGTGTCCAAGGACTGCTGAACATGGTTTTCCATTGTGATGGTTAGTCATAATTGCATTGAGTGACACCTAGGAGATTAGCATGACACTTTTATGAGTGTTATCTGTGAGGGTGTTTGAAAGATGATCGATGTGTGGGACAATATCTGAGGAGGAATGATGCACCTTGAATGTAGAAGGCACCATTCAACAGGCTGGGGGCCCAGATGGCACAAAAGAGAGAGAAAGCAGGTGACAGCTAGCACAGGCACACTCTGTCTCTGCTTCCTGGCTGCCAGACGGTGAGCAGTTTTGCTCTCTGTCCGCCATGATGGATGGCCTCACCATAACCCAGAAACAACTGAGCCAGCCAACCAAGGACTCAAACCACTGAAACGTGAATCAAAACACAAAGTCCTTCTTCTTCAAAGCTGATTTTCTGTGACAGTCTAACACAGTCATGATACCAAAATTTTAGAGATATGGATGTTTATCAACAAAGAAGTTCCTATGTATAAAATATATGTGTAACAGGCTCTGCAACCTTAAAAATAAACAAGGTAGGATCATGTATTCTGACATAAAGGAATTATTCAATCAATCGGTAATATAAGTATGGTTTAAAAGAAGTATGTCTGGACTAATCCCAAATTTGTTGCGAAAAATTTATTTCTTTATATTTATATGGGCCTCATAGAAGCAATCTGAAAGATAAACTGAGCAGGGCTATCCAGAAAGAATGAGTTGGAAAGTATGAAGGGACTTAAACTTTTTACTTTATTCTTATCTGTATCAACGGAACTTTTAACCTCAAGAAATGTATCTAATGATGGAACATGTTAGCTTGTTGAGTCTGGACCAGCTGAAAATTCATGCTTGGCCTTTTGATTTGATTACAAGAAGAATAGTCTGAGGCTAGATAAAGGCGTTACATTAGTTTAGCTATTTTCACATAATGTCCACTTGAGTATTCAACAGCCTGTTCATTTATGTCTATTAGTTATTAGAAAGTCAGGACGTTCTACATACTTGCTATGAATGAGATAATCAGGAAGTAAACTTCACTTAACTTCATCAACAAATAAAAACAAAACACTAATCTAGGTCCTAACAGCTTGGGGAGCATCTGTGCATGACCCTAGCTTTCCTTAAGCTCCTATCTGGGGGAGAAAAATTTTGAAAAAGCTGGCAAAAGGATGTCGTTGACTTTTCCAACACTTGGAGCTGACTAATTTTCAAGGAAGGCTTCCATCTCCCAGGCTCTGTGGGATGGTGATTGCCTGATTTAACATGTCTACTGTTAAAAAAAAAAACTGGAAGGAATTCACATGGACTAAGTCTGTACTTTCCAATATTTTGCAGTGTTTCAATTTTCTAATTCTACTTATCCTCACTTGCCCACCTTTCAAAGCCCCAGACACCTCCACACAACTGGAAGATGAGTACAGTTCTTGTTTGACTCGATCCCTGACGCTGTAATGTTCAGCTCTGTTGATCACTGACACTATATTGCTGGTTCCACAGACCACATTTTTGTCCTCCTATTAGCAGACAGTAGATTCACCAAGACTTTGTTGAACACTACTGATGGGTCAAGAGTCATGCATGGTTTTGGTCCTTTAGCCACAAGTTGAAAGAAGCATATTTGAGCTTTCAGATGAAATGGCACAGTTCCTTCATTCCTTAAATACCCAGTAAATGCTAGCCAGGTGGCTGAATTTCACAGGTCATGCTAGTCTTCCTAAATGTATCTTCACTTTTTCTTTAATCATGATAGCTCAGCATCTGCTACATGTTTACCTCATTAATAAACTTATAGGACCAAGCACATGTTACTGACATAATTGCAAGGTTGTGTATGGTAAGTACTAGGGTCAGAGGACACTACTAGTTGGTCGTTGCTAATTCCCCTGATCTCTTGCTCTTTAACCATAGTTTTGGTCCTTAAACATCCCTTCAGCTGGAAGTCCTCCAGAGAATATCTGGCTTTCCATTCCCAGAACCTCATCAAAAGTAGTTCCAGGGGTTAAGATGTGGCTCAGGGTTAGAACACCTGCAAGGCTCTAGATTCAACACAAGAGTAGCGATTCACACTTGTCAAAAGCTTATAGAAATTCTATGAAGTGGATATATTTCCCACCATTTCACAGGTGAAGAAATGAGCAGACACAAGTGCAGATTACTAGTAAAGACAGCCTATGGGGCAGGCTGATTGTCAAAATAGACTTGTTCATTCAGAATGTCATCCTTGAATGTTGTTTGACCTTGCTGAATCCTGAAAGTAAACCTGTGAGCCAACCCAGCTTTCTATTGTATAGATAAAGCATCATCAGCCCAAGGAAAACCAAAGCTCTGAAATATGTTGTGCATTACAACTTCACAATAAATAAGACCTGAAATGTGTTAGTCTTTCTGAAAAATAAAGATTAAATCACTTGAAAATAAGATAAAAAGAGATATTTTGGTTGGGGGCTTTAAGAAAAAGAAGGTACAATCACAAATACAAAATTAGATGTCAAAGTGAATATTTGTTCTGAATTAATCTCTATGAATAAAAAACTTTTAAAAAGCTGAAAAAAGACTTCCAATGTTGTTTTTTAAAGTGTAGGAAATATCAGAACTCTATAGAATAACTGCTAATATATCTCTGAAATTTTTTCTTATATTTTCAGTTGTGTCTTCCTATCTCACCTGTTTGAATAACCATGATTTTTAAAAGATTCTATAAAAAGAAATAAAATGCTCATTCGTTCTGTTCTTCTGATAAAAAGTGGCGTGATTTGGCGATGAATTACAGGGAGCTAGGGGCTCTTCCTCCTATGCATCTTCTCTTTTGGTTGCTTATTTGTAGACTCGCAAACACACTTTATCATAAATGGGAAAATCTAAGCGCAGTGTTCCCCTGAATTCTGTAGGCCACTACGGAAAGTTAAATCACTGTCTGAGGATCTCACGTCCCAGGTGGTAACCGGGCTTCAGAAGCCTGCCTCTGGCTGTGAGGTGGCATTCCATCAAACCCTTCTCAGCAAGGGTTAACGAGGAAGGGTGGTGGTCACAGGCACCTTCATTTGGAGCTAGTTGACCAGATGTTCCAGATGCTCAGACTTGACACTGGGTCTGAAGATGGCAGGGGGAAAGTCTTGGAGACTGTGGAAGCTAAGACTTTCTTCAGATTGATAATAACTGAACTGAACTGAATTACAAGATTCCCAGCTGTTATCTGGGGATGTACCATAGGACTTACTTGCTGGAGTTGGATTAGGGGGTGGGGTTGTGGGAGAAATTATCACCACACTTTGTGAGTGTGTGTGTGTGTGTGTGGTGGGGTTTGATCTCTGGGTCTGAATGCTGTCCCTGATCTCTTCAGCTCAAGGTGAGCACTTTACCACTTGAGCCACAGTGCCACTTCTGGTCTTGTGGTGGTTAATTGGAGATAAGTGTCTCATGGACTTTCCTGCCCAGGCTGGCTTTGAACCCCGATCCTCAGATCTCAGCCTCCTGAATAGCTAGGATTACAGGTGTGAACCACTGGCACCTGGCTCACCACAACTTTTGAGGTCACAGAAGTCTGCTCTGTTGGCTGTGGTGTGAGAGCAAAAGAAAGAAAAAACAGGCCCCCCCCAATGTAGCTCGTACTCGAAGGAGCCAGTCCTTCAAGTAGCTGAGAAGCCTGTCAGAATCAATTCACAAAGTCTCACTCCCAGAGAGTGTGGGGCAGCAGCTAGACTTAGGAACCAGTTAGCAACTGCGAAAGCTCAGTTCACACACAAAACCTACTGCATTTCAACTTTCGCCTCACAAGTCCAGTGACACCAAGTGAGAAATGCTGCACAGAGGAGAGTTCTCATCTGTCGCTAACCCCTGTGTGAACTCGGGCCAGCAGGCCACTGCAGTGGATCTAGCAGGACATGGTAGCAGAGGCCCTTTCTGATGTGGTTAATTAGGACTCTAACTTTCCATCCTTTGTGGTGTGGCCTTTGTTGCTTGGTGCCTATTAACACAGCCGTCAGGCACCAAAGGCTGAAAACCACAGCCTGGGATTGGGTAGTTCCTGGGGAAGGGGCAGGGAACAGGTGAATCATGTCAAGATACCCACCCTCCTGGGCAATATTTCACACAAGTGAGGGCCTGCAAAGATGAGCATCAAGGAAAGTCCAGGAGGATGAAAGCTCAGAGAGCAAACTGTTCAAGCAAGTTCCTGCAGGAGAGGGGAAGTATGGCAGCCAGCTAGGCCAAGAGAGGGGGGCGGGACAGAAACCCGCATGCAGATTTGGATTCACCAGGGAAGATTTTCCAGCACCAGAAAGATTGAAATGCCTTTCTTCTTCCGCAGTCACTTGGCAATCTGATAAATTCCTAAGCTCGGGCAAGAAGTTTCTTAACGTCGCCATTGCTTGAGGTCACAGAAGACTTTCAGAGTCCAAGCTTCTGGTTAGCTGCCTAAGGAACGGTCGTGCCAGGAAAAAAAAGAAAAAAAAAACTCACAAATTGTGATCTGGGTCATTGCAAGTGACCCGAGGCCAGCTCTACACCCTTGCCGAGAAGTGTTTGATCAGATTAGGCTGCAGGAACAACCTCACAGCCAAAGGCAGGCCTCTGAAGCTAGGCCACCACCTGGGACGTGATCCTCAGTTAGGGAGGGTCTGAATCAGCCTTGCAGTTGCATTGCTGCACTTGGGGAAAGACAGAGGCATGGTGTTTATGTCACAGCAGGCTAGACAAGGCCCCCTGCTAACGCTCCAGAAGGAACGCTGGGATTGTTCAAATAGCCACTGCAAACCTCCCTGGATAGAGACTGGGCTGAGATAACCACCGCAATGATGGGCACCATCCAGAGGGGGGTGGACCAGGAATCCTGTCAGTCAGAAGAAAGAATGACAGTCTTCATGCTAGGCCTTCCTTCTAGATGCTTTGTGAACTGCAAGCCACACGGTCTACTCCTGATGACTCACCCTGCAATATGTGTCCCCTGCATGTACGCAGAGAGTGACATCCTTCCCTCTGGCTATTCTTATCTTATTGCTCCCTAAAACACTCCCTATTCTTGCTTGCTCCCCCTATACCTCCAACATAACCCACTGTGCTATAGCACTCCCATTTTGTGATATAAACAGATCGTCTTATTCTATATAGTTTCCCTATTCTACCCTCTCCCTTCTTTCTCACATTAACAAACATTTGGCTTTTCTCAGAGATCCTTGGGCCTCCCCAAAGCCCAAGTTCCTCACTTTCCAGCTCCCTGGGATAGAGGGGTAAGGGATACATTTGGTGGGCATCTGGTCTGTCCACCTCTTGTTTAAGAACTGTCCTCTCCACACCTGCACAAGTACACCTCACAAATCACATGTTCTCAATCACATGTCTGACAGCATGGATGAAGCTGGTTATAGGATGGCTAGTCTACTTGGCTCAAGCTAGGTTTGGAACTGGGATCCAAAGTTATCAATAAGCTTTCCTAAGCTAGTTTGAGTTGAAGACAAATACATCTGGGAGTTTTGAGGGGTACACTGGTACCCAGCAGCAGAAAAATTTGGAAGGGATGAAGGATAGATGGATTGGTGTGTTGATGGATGGGTGGGTTGGAGGATGAATGGATAGGTATGTTAATGGATACATGGCACGGGGGGGGGGTGTGGGAGGTGGTGGTGGTGGATGAATGGCTAGTATATTAATGGATGGATGGGTGGGTTGGTTGATGGATGCAAAGATAACTAGTGTAAAGGAGAAGTTTGGAATAAGTGTTGCATTCCCTTAAAATTCAAATATTGAAACTATACCCCCTAATGTAATGGGGATTAGGAGATGGGGTGTTTGAGAGGAAGCTGGGATTAGATGAGGTCTTAAGAGGAAATCCGTCATGGGATTGGAGTCCACTTAGGAGACTCTGTGTTTTTTTTCTCTGCCATGTGAATACATAGCAAAACCATGACCATTGACAAGCCAGGAAGCCAGTCCTCACCACACACCCACCAGCCAGGGCAGTGACCTTCCCAACCTCCAGGTCTATGAGCAGTCAATTTCTATCGTTTGTAATAGAATATGATATTTTGTTTGGGGGAATTAAAATGGATTAAAGGCGATGGAGAAAAACAGGGAGAGTGAAAGAGTAAGGGAGAAGGGCGGGGGAAGAGACAGAGATTCCCCAGAAATAAAAAGTACTGGAGAGAGAGTGACCACCTATCACTCCCTGGTTCTAGGTCCTCAGGATGCTCAACTGTCCTTCCTGGTTTTTGGACTGTTCCATTAAAAATAAACAACAAAAAATTCTAATTTCTCTCTCAACCCAGGGGCCCCTAGTAGTAGTTTGGAATATCTGTTCAGTTTGGTCAAGCAGTGCGGCACGTAGTGATGCGCTCACTTGTATCTTATTGCAGGAGTGCCTCTCACAGTCAGTGACTTCCCAGCTTCTTTACTTCCTTAACTTCACTGTCCATGTGTTAATATGGCAGACCCTTAAACGGCATGAACCATGTACATGAACCATCTACATGGACCATCTACACGAACCATCTACATGAAGCATGTACATGAACCATGTACATGAACCATCTACATGAACCATGTACATGAACCATGTACATGAACCATGTACACGAACCATGTACACGAACCATATACATGAACCATCTACATGGACCATCTACATGGACCATCTACATGAAGCATCTACATGAAGCATCTACATGAAGCATCTACATGGACCATCTACATGGACCATCTACAGGGACCATCTACATGAACCATCTACATGGACCATCTACATGAACCATCTACATGAACCATCTACATGGACCATCTACATGAACCATCTACATGGACCATCTACATGACCATCTACATGAAGCATCTACATGAACCATCTACATGAACCATCTACATGAACCATCTACATGGACCATCTACATGGACCATCTACATGGACCATCTACACGAAGCATCTACATGGACCATCTACATGGACTATCTACATGAACCATCTACATGAAGCATCTACATGGACCATCTACATGGACCATCTACATGGACCATCTACATGGATCATCTACATGAACCATCTACATGGCTGCACATCCTGGGGTCCTAAGGTGTTTCCATAAAATAATGTGAGTGACAGACATCCAAATGACTGTCTCATATCACAAACATGGCAGGGACATGGCAAACACATTCCCACCACGTGGAGACAATTCCTAGAATGTCTCTTCCTCCTTCCTCTCAAGGGGAGACATGACCTTAGATGAACGACATGGAATAATAGTCAGAGGAAGTAGACAGAAAGAGAGATCACACATCTTAGTTCTCAATCTTATGAGGCAAAACTGTGCTGCACAGTACTTGATGTCAAACACTGCATCACCCACCAAGTTCACAACCAGAATTCATGCACTTGACTCCAATGTGACCATTCTGAAAGACTACTTTCACTGGATGATGTGAGTTCAATTACATTCATTAAAGAAAGCCTTGATTTTTAATATCGTCACATCCGTAGGATTATGCTATAGAAACCAAAGATTCAACCTACCTACCCAGTAGGTTGAAAAAGGACTTGTTATATGTTTAGGCCACTTTAACAATGGAAATCTGACCCCTAAAGAAGATATGCCAAACATCCAGATAGATAAAAATGTACAGGATCACAAAAGGAATTAGAAACCTCAATGATGTCCTGATTCACGGCCATAAATTATATAACACACACTTAAGGTAAGTGAGCTATGAACACAAAATCGAAGCACCCTAACTCTGTCATTCTTAGCTTCCTTGCAGTCCCAGCTCTGGACAGAGCTAATGTATTTTTTTAAGCTATGTGCCTTCCTGCTTAGGAGGATAACCGATAACTCCTTGTTATTTTATATTTTTCAAGACTTCACAGAGGAATCAAGAAATTGCAGAGTAAGGTGTATAAATGTCAAGATTTAACCAAAGAGTCCCAGAGTAAGTCAGATCTCAGAAACCTCCAGAAGGCAAGTTGGTGTAACCTACTTCTTTGTGTAAATTTCAGCAAGTGTGATCAAAGATAATGAGTCATGCAGCCTGCTACTTGAAGAAAACACTAAAGCTGCCTCAGTGCTTTTTCCCCAGTCTTACTGTAACTGAAACTACACTTGTGTTTTGAGATGCGACATGGCTTTCCTGTTCGTATGACTCACAGACTAATTAGTTTTTGGTAGTGACCATGAAAGTATGCTAGCCTGAAAGCACTAGTAGGATATCTCATGACTATGAAGCTGAGGTTCCTGTTGGCAATAAGAATGAGAAGTGATGGATGCAGCTTCCAAAGGGCAGACAAGTAGTTATGGCCTTAAAAATGGGGTTTTCTTTGGTTGGTCGTGGGGCTTGAACTCAGGGCCTGGGCACTGTCCCTGAGCCTCTTTGTACTCAAGGTTAGTGCTCTACCACTTGAGCCACAGTACCACTTCCGGTTTTTGAGTGGTTAATCGGAGATAAGTCTCCTAGGGACTTTTCTGGCCAGGCTGGCTCTGAACCAGGATCCACAGATCTCAGCCTCCTGAGTTGCTAGAATCACAGGTGTGAGTCACCAGCACCCAGCTTTTAAAAAAACTTCTTGACAGAAACTTGTTCATTCTGTTGATCTCTCTCATAATGGCACTGGTAATTTTTTTTCAAGATGCAATGTTCTCCCTTTCTGTGGGATGTGCAAGAGTTGTTTCTTCAGGGTTAATGGATACAGACAGGGGTATGTGTGTGAAGGGAAAGGGTGAGTGAGCTCTGAAATCATAGATATTTGAGTCTGGGTTCTAATATATTCGCTCCCACTGGTAGAACTCAGGTGGATTAATCCGCCTATCTGAAACCAGGTACTTTATCTCCACAACAGGGCTACCACATTGTCTTGTCCTGGGATAGGCTCCTTCCAGGACAGAGCATGATGGTGAATGCTAACAGCAGCGCTGAGTTAGCCAGTGTTCATGGCGCCTCGTCCTCCTGGCACAGCATTCCCAGGAGGCTTCGGAGTCTCTGTGGTCGGGATTTCATCACCACCAGCCGCAGGCAGTGTTCAACTACTATCGGGGTTACGACTTCCTTTCCACAAACTTTCTTCTTGGGTGTTGTAAAGTGTGCAATACCCCTGGGGAGCTCCAGTGAGCTCACTCAGAGCACTTTAAAAAGTGAAAGCAGCCGGGTGCTGTGGCTCCTGTAATTCTTAATTCGAATTAACTGGGGAGGAGGGGACACCAAAAAACTGGATGTGGAGCTGTAGGTCAGGTGGTAGAGTGACAGCCTTGAGAGACAAAGCTAAGTGACAGTGAAAGGCGCTGAGTTCAAGCCCCAGTGCTGGCAAAATATAAAAACAAAACCAAAAAGAAATTGGGAATCAAGATGAACCTTCTCTGTCCCTTCATACACATCTGCATGCACGCGTGTGCGTGCACACACGCACACCACACACACAACCACCTCAGGTGAGTTTTTTTCATGACAGACATCTGATGTAAAATGGACTCTTAGCTGCCTCGTGCGTTGCATTAATTCCATATCTAGCAAATGCCATGTAGTTGGCACTGACCATGCAAAAGTGAAGAAGTATATTCTCCATCTCCAACGATTTCCCAATGCCATGAAGGAGACAAGCCCAGGCCCCAAGTACTCCAGTGGACCACCATTTCCACAGGACTCTAAATTCAAAGGCACTTTTCTTACCATTGGGCCTCACCATCATCCGACAATCTAGGTGTCACTGTGACCAAACATTTCCAGGTCAGGTAGAAGGAAGCCAGGCACGGGAGGTAAAGCAACCTGACCAAGCTCAGCGAAGACGACCCTAAGTCTGTGTCTTAGTCGTGTTTCTCCACCATTGTCTCTGCCTTTCGGTATCGAGGCCAAAGTGCATTATGTCCCTATCCGACTCCCAAACGTCTTACAAATGTCACCTGCAGTGTGTTTCCCAGAAGGCAATTAGACATGACCACCTGTCAGCCTCTTGCCCAGACTAGCCCTTAACCTTACTCTTTCTCCCTCTCTCCAGGAGCCCCGCTCTTCAGAGGCAAACTCTAATTGTGCCTGTTTGTGTTTCAGTATCTATTTCCTCTTCCTGAATGCTCTTCCCAACTCCATCTTCTTGCTCCCTATCATGCTGGGAGACCTGGCCTCTGGGAGGCCTTTCCTGACTACAGTCCCCACGCCATCTCCACAGCTCAGCCTCTGAGTTCTCTCCCAGGACCCAGAACAGGGCACTAATTAGAGCTCATCCTTAATCACTCTGAGGGGGTTGGTTTCTTGACCATAGGTTCCTTAGGGATGTTTCTGCAGCCTCTGTATCTAGCTCATTAGCTGTTTGTTGATTGAATGAACAAATGAAACACTAAGATATACTCCCATGTCTAAAGCGCCCTACCATAGCTGGCTTTACACCTGGAGTACAGAGAAACTAGAGTTTCCCGGTTTAAGTGAAGTCACTCACCTCCTAACACAATGATCACCATCTTCAGGTCATTTGTGGTCCTGGCATATGGTTTAAGACATCAGCAATGCTGCTGTAGCCCTGCCTCACCTTTTCTGAAGAGTCTCTCTGCTTTCTGTCTATGCCCCCAAATTGTGGAATCCTATTTACTCACTTCCAATGTGCAGAACAGAATCTGTCGTTCAGCAACCTCAATACATAATAGCTGAATGAATGAACGAATGAAAATGGTCAAGGCTCAGTCCCTAGACACTGGCCACATTGCCTCTGAGGAACTCGATCCTCCAAACCACCTTGGCTTGACAAAAAAAAAAAAAAAAAACTAGCCAATCCTCAGGCTTCCTGATATGTCTGATATGAAAAGGGAGTTTCACACAGTAGGCCCTTTCTAAGGAATCTGAACTAAGAAATATACAGATATCTTCCCCCAGCAAGTAGAGAGGTAGGAGGTCACAGAAGCAGCAGTCAGAGTTCCTCAGGCCAGTAGGATCCATGTGGTGAGGGAAAGAGGGAAGGACAGCGAGGAAGAGAGACCAAAGTCAACTGAGATGGTGCCAGCCTTCAGAAAATACAGAACATTGGGCCCAGGTGGCTCACACATGTAATCCTAGCTACTCAGGAGACAGAGATCCTCGAATTGGGCAGAAATCTGAGAGATTCTTATCTCCAATTAACCACTAAAAAGCCAAAGTGGAGTCAAAAGCTATGTACATGAGACCAGATAAGATGATGTTAAGCGAAATGAACCCCAAGATAGGGACATAAATATCTTTTCTCTTTCTTGCTATTGTTTCTAACGTATTTATAATGTACCATGTGATTTTTTTTTGTTTCTTTGTATGTTACTCCCCCATGGTATAGCCTGTTTTCACTGTATTTGATGTCGGTGCCCTGCATCTTGTATAGACACTTCTCTAATTTGGGGAGGGGAAGGGGAAAAAATGCTTAAATAAGGATACAGATTGAGCCATTGTAACAATGAGATGTACAAGACACCATATTGAAAATGAACTTTACAACTTTGGTGGGAGGGGGTTGTTGAAGTGGGAGGGAAGGGACAGTAGAGGAGAAACAAAGGAGGAGGCAACAATGATCCATAGGAAATGTACTCATTACCTTGCTCATGTAACTGTAACCCCTCTGTACAGCATTTTTACAATAAAAAACATACAAAAAAAAAACAAGCGAAAGTGGAGGTGTGACTGAAGTGGTAGGACACCAGCTTCCTAGAGTTAAGCCTTAGTACCAGCACCTACACACACACACACACACCACCACCACCACCACCACCACCACCACCACCACCACACACAGTACAAGAGATGGAGGAACTGGCACCTTTCTCTTTTCAGGTCCAAGTCAGATATAACCTGACTTACGAGGGAAAACACGAAAAGGTTCAGGAGCCCATCTGCTCCCATGATGCCTTTGTGAGCACTGGATAAGAGGGGGGAGAGGCCTCTTGGCCTTTGTGTATAGACATAGTTGCTCTTGGGGGCAGGGGGAATGGGCACACACATCCACACCAGATGCTCAGCTTGTCCAGGGCAGACACAGGCAGGAGTTGAGGCCTCCAGCACCTGCGGCACCTGGCACTCTGTTGAACTGTGCAGGCTGGCCTTCCTTTCCCAGCAGGGGGCCTTGCTGGGCTGAGACCAAGCAGAGACAGAAAGGAAACAGCCAGATGTCAAAACAAAACAAACAGCACTAGGATTTACACAAATGGAAAGGGAGCAGGTGTCACACTGTTCCTGGCCTGAGGAACTTCCCTCTTGGCTCATGTCTGGGACCCCAAAGCCCCTGGAGATCAGTGAGAGTAACTCGAGGTACACACACTAGGTAAGACAAATAGCCAGTGTGATGGCACACCTCTGTAATCACAGCTGCTTGGGAAGGGTAGGCATGAGGATCATGGCTCAAAGCCATGCCCAGGCAAAATTAGCAAGAAACCTGTCTCAAAACTAATAGGTTGGGGATAGAGCTCAAGTGGTAGAGTGCTTTCCTAGTGTGTGTGAGGCTGCTAGGGTCAGTCCACAGGGCGCAAATGCTTTGGAGGGGGAGAGGGGATGTATGACTAGCAAGGGCCTCCCTGAATAAGGCAGGTGAGCATCCTCGTAGGACCGTCAGTTTGTCCTTAGACAACAGCGCTCAGCATTGCCAGGAAGAAGGGGAGGCCATATGGAAAGAAGAACACACTATTATTATTTTTTACTCCATTCAGCACCAAACATACCAGGAATTGAAGACTCAAGAGAAGCATTGTATTTGTTGTTACCTGTACCTGTAGACATAGTGGGTATAGGCTCTGCATTAGTATGGAACAAGACTCATATGGAAACTTAAAGAGAACCACTGGCTATATTCTGTGATGACCTTGTTTCAAGATTTTACTTTGTAGCACCAGAGGGGTGAGGCTCAACGGAGGAAAGGGGTGAATATGTTCAAAATACTTTTTGTATACATTTGAAAATGCAACAATAAAGCTTGAGATGGGTTTGGGAAAAGCATAAGAGGAATGAGGAAGAGTGATGATGGCTGGAGTCCAGGCATGTCATATACACATATGGACAATGCAAAATGAGACTCCCTCATAAAACTACCTGATTCTGATTTGCTTTTAAGTCACGCCAGACACAGGTAGCACACGGCTATAATCGTAGCTATTCAGGAGACTCAGAGCTGAGGATGACAGTTCAAAGCCAGCCCAAGAGAGAAAAGTCCATGAGACTCTTATCTCCAATTAACCACCAAAAAAAAAAAAAAAGGAAGTGAAGCTGTGGCTCAAGTGATAGAGTCTTGAGCAGAAAAAAACTCAGGGACAGTGCCCAGGCCCTGAGTTCAAGCCCCAGGACTGGCACAAAATGCAAAACAATCGAATCTACTCACAGGAAGTTAGCACTTTCACGGTTTAGCCTGTTCATCTGAGGTAGAGAAGTAGTCAGGGTGACAATTAGCAAGCAGCCTGGATCAAGAAGAACCCAAAGCAAACTGCTACCTAGTGGATGAAGTCAACAGCAATCACCCACTGGCCAGATGCTGCATGCAAAAAAATAATAATAAAGTAAAATAAAATAGCATACCTAGTTGTACAAGGAGGGGTTCATTGTGACTTTTCCACACATGAAAGCAATGCATCCATATACCTCGCCCCCTCCATGGCTCTCCCTGTTCCATTTCCCCTACTTAAAACAATTCAGCAGTTTCATTGCCCTATTTCCATATATAAAGATACATTATATCAGATACATTCACCCTTAACATTCACCATTAACTCTTCCCCCTCTAGCTGGTACCTACCATTCTCCAAAAAGAACCTGTTTTACCTTTTTTTGTCTTTTTTTTTAGTATGAGCTAATTACACCCAAGATTTTACTTGTTAAAACAGAATAGGCATCACTTAAAAAAAAAGAGAATATACTGTTTTTTTTTTAATCCTGAGCTTTTGTTGCACTGTGGAACTGTGAACTCAAAAGCCACAATGCAAACTCCATGTCAGCTTTTATAATATGAAGGCAGTACCCAGACAGGAAATCCTTGGTATTTCCATGCAATTTTTAAAAAAATTAATTTTCTTTGAAAATACTTGGTTTTTTCCACATCTCTGTATGGATTTTTGAATTAAGAAGCTATAGTTCTTGCTGGTAAAGCAAGTATATTTTTATGTGAAAAATGAACTCCTCAAACCACAAGCCCCAAATCCCTGAACTACACGATGCTGTCTAGTAATGACCTGGGGCTGTCTGGGAGCGTGGATTCTCTGGGGAGACCTCCATCCAGGGCCCGCACACTGAGTGATCCTGCAGAAATGTTTGCCAGTTCACCTTCTCTAATTGTAGCAGTTGGCAAAATCTTAGAAGCTGTTTTAAATGTGTTTTATTCTTTCACAGAGAGAAAGCTAGAGAACTGCAGTAGGGGATGAGGTGATGGTTGAGGATAGGTATTTTGATCAGGTATGTTGGAGTAAGGTGTTCCCTGACGACTAGCTCACTAAAGAAAATCTCCCTCTCCTTCCTGCCCCCAATGCGTTCTCAACCCCCAGAAGTAGCAACACAGAAATGCTCTGATCCAACAGGAAGAACTGCTTGAACAACCAGCTGAAACAAGAACAGGAATGACACAACCTTACGTGTTGCACTGAAAACTCTTAGTTTTTTTTTTTAATTTAAAAGTTAAAAGAAAAAAAAAGAACAGGAAGGAGAATCAGGCACTGGGGCTCACACCTGTAATCCTCTAATTCGGGAGGCTGAGATCTGAGAATCATTGTTTGATGCTGGCAAGGCCAGCATCTGACTCTTCGCTCTAATTAACCAGCAAAAAGAAGGAAGTGGAGGTATGGCTCAAGTGGCAGAGGGTCAGCCTTGATGCAAGAAAAGCTCATTTCAAGCCCCAACACTGGCAGAAAGAGAGCGTATGAGAGAGACAAAGAGAAGGCAAAGGGAAGAGGGAGAGAGAGGAAACAGGACGCAGTAGTAGAAAGAGGACCCATAAGGATGGGAGAAACTTGCTTCAAGCTTACACTTGCCCAGGTCAACCCACATCGAAACATCACACAACCTGCGTGGCAGCATAGAAAGTGGTTCTTAAGTTTGCCCGGGTTTAACTTTACTTGAAGCCCCGGTTGCATTTGCAGCCAGTTACATCAGTATCTCTGGGTCAGAATCCCTGGGGATGGACCTGTCAGAGCTAGTTTCTAATGTTTCCTCTCCCCAGGTGATTCCTTTGAGAACTCCAAGGATGAAAAGAAAAGGCTTCTTGGACTTGAAGGTACCTAATCTTATCTACAAGCAGATTGCAACTAAATAGGTCTGGGTGGGGCTGAGATTTGGACTGTAGGCCTTGCTAGCTCTGTGCACGTGCCCAGTGCTTCTGGGGACTGGGAATCTGGCAATACCAATACCCAGACAGAGTATTTTCACAGGCTGTGGGACCTTGTTGTTATGCCCCCCACCCCCTGCCCAATAATCCAGGTCATCTTCCTGGTTCACAGCCCACCTCAGATAGAGACTGTCTTGGAGAGTACTTGTAAGCATCCAAAGAGATGCTGGGTCTTTGCCACTGATCCTAAGAAAAAAAGAACGAGGTTATAATGCATCTGCTGAAAACCCAACACAGCCTGAAGTGCCCGCTGGTACCTGAGTGTCAGCAACGGGCAAGGCAGGGACAACTGAGCTGCAAGCTGTCAGTTTCTAGTAAGTCCTTCAAGAGGTCACAGGCCTGACAGAAAGCCCTGGAAGTAAAACAACTTTCTGAACAGATGCCCGTGGTTCATCTCAGGTCCACTTGGCACACATACTTAAATGATTGTTACTCTCCTTGTCTATATAAAGGCTTAAGTTCTCTCTATACAGATAAACTATAAATGATCCTTTACCTGCAGTCACCAACTGGACTGAGATCTAGTTGTCTCTTTGGAGTCTGAATGATTGTTGGTAAAATAAAATAAAAATCAATCAAGATTAGACGTGGTTTTGGATTCCGTCAGACTTCAAAAGCAGGAGACGCAGTTCACTTTGACTGAGTGCTCTGCACAAATTCAAAGGGAAACTCTTTTCTGGTGGGCTCTTTGTGATCCACATCCCACTGTTTGTACTTAGCAGATCTGACTGGCTTTATCCAAGGCGATCTACACAATCAGATGAGCAACACTTTGATGCTTTCCCAGTACTCGCCTTACGATGGCAGAAAAAAAAAAATCAACACTACCAGAATAAAAAAAGCACAAGACTTCAGTGGAAAAGTTCACCGAAGTGCGGAGGGAGGCATAGCAAGGTGCCCTTTTGGAACGAGAAGCGTGGCTGAGTGGGACTTCAAGGGAGGCCTGACCCCAGAGCCGTGCGTCGGAAAGAGGCCGTGGGCGCCCACGGGGGCCACGCGCAAGCGCGCCAGGGCCAGGGCCGCCCCCTGCTCTCATTTCTAGTTTACCTGCGTCCTCCACACACGGCTTTATTCAAAAGCGTTCTTAGAACCTGCGCAACTTCTGCCTTGGTTCCCTTCCACCCTTCCCAGATTCAGTAATTTGCCCAACATTACAGGCCTCGGTGGGGTCCCTGATTCTGCCTGGCTGGCTGGCTTCTCAAAGCCATCTCCCAAGACCCATCGCAGAGGGTTGGAGCAATGGCAACCGCGCTGGCTCCCTTCTTTTTCCAAATCACAATCAAGATGAGATAGACGGCACGGGAAGCTCACACCACACCACCACCTGCCCAGGTCTTGACAGGAAGGAAAACTCATATCCTGGGTCCTCTTACTCGCATCCTCCCCCCATCCCCTGCACCCCCTTCCCCCCCCAAAAACCCTCTCCATTTCAAAGCACCAACAGCTGCCAGAGATCACAAACGTGCCCAGCCCCCGAAGTGAGGGGACCCGCACCCTCCCGAGGTACTAACATCGCCCCGAAGACGGACAAGGTTCCCAGAATCAAAGCTGCCGGCGCTGTCTGGAGGCGCCTCACCCCGCACCCCGCCCTGGCCAAACAAGCGTGCGCCCGCATCCTCCCTCCCCACCCCCTGTCCAGGGTCCCCCCGCGTCCGCAGCCGAGCTGGGGTGGGGTAGGGGTGTGGGGGGGTCGATCGGCCCGCTCCCCGCCCCCCGGGGCAGAGCCCCCCTCGCCGCCGCCCTCCGCGTCCCCGCCGCGC
>NW_012267314.1:9213197-9229008 GCF_000151885.1 Dipodomys ordii
GCCTGGGGGAGGGGTGGGTGGGGCAAATCGAGGGTGGCGTGGGCAGTGAAGCTAAACGGCCTTCCCCCCTCCCATACCCCTGGCCGCCTCCCACCGCATTCCCGGGGTCCTGCGGGAGGAGCCGGTCGGACTCGAGGGTCGTGCTTGAACGCTCGGGCTTAAACCGGCTCGTGCGCTCCCACCCCGGCCCTCGGGACCCGGAGGATGGCGAGCCTGGGCCGCGCAGCCCGACCCCCGCTCACACGAGGAGGGCGGGAACCCGCACCGAGCTGGCCGCCCCAGCCCGGGCTTTCGGTCCGAAAGACGCCGCTCTGCGTGGGGCTTTGGACCTCAGGCACTGGCGAGTCCACACCCCAAGCTCCCTTCTAATCGGGTCCCCGCCGGTCGGGGCCTGCCTGGAGCTACCAGGCTGCACTGATCGGGCTCCGCCGGAGCGAAGCACGGCTTTCCTGGAAGTTCCTGGCCATGGAGGGGTGTCCCTGGGCTCCCCCTGCAGGGGCCATCGAGAGTGACAGGAAGAGGAGACGACGGAGGGGAAGGGAGGACAGGGCTGGCCATGACCGCTGACTAACCACACACGGGCCTGCGTTCATCACACACACGCACACACACACACACGCACGCACTCACACCTGCATTCGTGTTCCGGGAGCTTCAGCAGACCCTTTGCGCAGAACATATCATGTAAGAAGAAGACAGATCCTCACAAGGAAGTAAGGCAGCGCCCCAAACCAGGAGCAGAGGCTGGAGACGCTACTCGTGGGTCCCCACAGCTGCCTAGAATTACAGTCACAATAATACAGCTCACCCTTGGTAACTGAGAAAGGCTTTCCCCGTGATTCTCCCAGCAAAACTGGGGAGGACAGGATTATTTCCATTTTGGGGTACACGCTGCCCAAAATACAGTTCCATTTCTTGATAGCCAAGGTTGCAAAACATACTTCCTGGCAAAAGACCTAGTAGTGGACTCAAGTGTGACTTTTTTGTGTGTGATATTGGCAATTGAGCTCAGACCTTGAGCTTGATGCTCTACCACACGAGTTGCATCTCCAATACCCTTTTTATGACAGTAAGTTTTCAGTGTGTCGTTTCAACTCTATGGCCTGAACTCTGATTCTCCTAACTTGTGCTTCCCTGCATTGCTGGAGATGACAGGTGCTCACAATGGACACAGCCACTGGGCTTCTACCACTGGGGTAATGCTGGGTCTTCCTCCGTCCGGCTGAAGACGGATGGAGTCCAAAGGTAAGTGCGCCCCTCACCGGTTCCCCAGTCTCCCCTAGCCCCAGAGACAGTCAGATGCAGCTGGGAGTCAAGTCAAGCAGGAACTCGTTTATCACCACACAGCAAGCACTTTTTAAAGCAAAAAACGGCGTGGCATGGAAGGGAAGGAAGAAGAACCAACCAATCACTGTAGAGGTCACCCTATCATGCGCCTAAGCTTCTATACTTTCGCTGATGTCTGCGAGCTGTTTACACACGGAGTCACTTCGCTTGGTTGTGGTACCCAGTCATATTTTAACATAAACAACTCGGGCTCTGCCCACTCGACTCCCTCTCAGCGCCATCTTTGCTGCCCATGTGCCCTACAGGGTAACAGGCACTCACCATTGTCGTCAGCCATTGGTTGAGGTATAGACTCACAAGCTGGGCATTGGAGGCTCATGCCTATAATCCTAGCTATTCAGGAGGCTGAGATCTGAGGATCCCAGTTCAAAGCCAAACTGGGCAGGAAGTTCTGTGAGACTCTTTATCTCCAGTTAATCACCAGAAAACCAGAAGTTCGAGCTGTGGATAAAAGTGGTAGAGTGCTAGCCTTGAGCTCAGGGACAGTGCCCAGGCCTTGAGTTCAAGCACCCTGACCAACAAAAGGAATAGAAAACTTCCTTTGGCATGGGCTGATCTCGAACTGTGATCACCCATGTTCAAAGTAGCCAAAATTACAGCCTTGAGTCACTAAACCGGTCTAACTACTTTCTTGATATCTTGTGTGGTTAATGATGGAAAAAGTAGTCTCTGCTTTCAGAAAATTGAGTACACATTATTTCAGTCAATAATAATAATGGGAGGACACTTAGATGTTGTTTTTTTCACATGCCTTGAATACTCACCATTAGATTACATCTAGTTACAATTAGATTACAACATGTGAGCACAACCCAGAGTAATAAATGGCTCTAGTACAATAATACCTCTCCCCTTGGCGTGATATCTAGTATATTGTATTCATATAGCTGATGCTACTTTCCTCTGTCTAGTTCCTCAGTAAGCAGCTCCCTTCTTAACTTGTAAACTGCTCTCTATTTGGGGGCCTATATCCCAGTATCCCACCCCTAGGTCTCACCCCATCCACCCTCCCTTTGCCTGCTACATGCATGTTCATTTATTCTTCCTTCCAAGCTGCATGCTTCTCCCTTCTCTCCGTCCTGTGCATCCTCTTTTGACATAATCAATGAGTTATGACATGCTTACAAACACAAGTCTTCTCCAGCTCATTATTCTGTTATTCCACAATTCACGGCCTTGTTTCTTGTTTAAGTAGTACACATTTGAATGTCTTTTATGGACCAGGGACTCAATCTCCTTCGTAGCCAATTTGCTAGAGAATAGCATACAACTGCCATTTCCATGTTTTGGTCTCCCTTTTCCATTCGTTTCTTTGCTGCTTGCAGGGTGATGTCTGTCTCCTGGTCTGCTTGGAGATTCTTGGCAGTGGTCACTATGTTGCGCCTTGATGCCATACTGGGAACTTTCCAGTTCTTTCTTGATCTGACTTCTTGGCGACCTTAACTCTCTTCACCTCCTGCACTTGTGCTTGCCTGGCTTCTAGGCAGCTCATCACCACGGGGTAGTGAGGATTCTGCTTTCTTCTTACTCTCAGTCTTTTTCTTCTATCTGCCCTTCTATAGCCTTGCCCAGAGTCCCAGATTCAACTTCCTTCTCTCTCCACTTGACGTATTTTATCTGGGAAATCTCCCTATTGGCTTTGAAGTATGCTCAGATAACGCTCAAATCCTCACTTCCATCTCAGACCTTCCCTGAGCTCCAGATCTTAACATCGACTTGTCTACTGGGCCATCTTCCGGATGTCTCCTCCTCCTGTCCTTCTTTTGTGCATGCTAGGCAAGTGCTTGGAGCTACAACCCCAGCCCTGTAACACATGGAATCAAGTATACATTCCTTAGCATGCACAGCCGGGTCTCTCTACCCTGAGCCCACACGCAGCTCTTGTTGCCATTCTCCAGCTCGGGCTCTCTAGCCATGCAGACCCATTCACTGAATGTAGCTTGCTCCTCTTCTCATGGCACCCATCCCCATTCCCACTGCCTATGCATAATTTACCCTCCAGCCAAGTACATATAGCCTTCCTGACTTTTTCAAACCTCCCAGCCAGGCAAGTGAGTCTCCTAAATAGCACCATCAAGCCCATGAGTATTTTCAAGTCACTTTCAACACAGAATTGCAGTTGCTAAGGAAATAATCGATCGGTCCTACTGGCTGAGAGCTGCCTCAGGGCAGGAAGTACAGATCATTGCCTTTGCTCCCTGCTCACCACCACCACTGTGTGTTGAACGAACCAGTCCAGGAGGCCTATTTAGGGACACTGACATCAACAAATGATAACCTGGAAAATCATGGCAACTGACCACATGAGTTTATAAATGGAAGGAGTTGTGGACACCCAGAGGGGCAGGTAGCTAACTTGCCTGGGCAGAGACCCTGGAAGTCCTCCCAGGGGAGGTGCCCCCTGAGACTCAAAGGCACCCAAGTGTGAAGGAGGGGGTCCACAGTGACAGAGACTTAAGGCTCAGTTATATGGTGACAACAAATGCCAGATTTAACACCATTATATAATGAAAGCCAGTCTGTGCTTTAAGTCCTGATACTAACAAAGAAAAAGAAAAGCAAGAAATCAAATCATAACCTTGAAGAACTCTAAGAGCTCTGTCTTTTGATCTGGGATTTGATGGTTCTGTGGTTCTATGAACTTTTTTCTTTAGTTTTATTTTAAAATTGTAAACAAAACTGGGCATGGTGGAATATGTCTGGAATCCCAGCATTCAGGAGGCTGAGGTAAAAGGATCTAGACTTAAGGCCAGCCTCAGCTACCCAGTGAAAACTTATCAAAGAAGAAGAAGAGGAGGAGGAGGAGGAGAAGGAGGAGGAGGAGGAGGAAAAAGAAGAAGAACCATCACCACCACCTAGGTGCCAGTGGCTCACACCTGTAATTCTAGCTACTAAGGAGGCTGAGATCTAAGGATCACAGTTCAAAGCCGGCCCAGGCAGGAAAGTCCATGAGACTCATCTCCAATAAACCACCAGGAAACTGGAAATGGCGCTGTGGTGCTGTAGGGCGCTAGCCTTCAGCTGAAGAGCTGATGGATAGCACCCAGGCCCAGAGTTCAAGCCCCACGACCTACCAAAAAATAAAAATAAATAAATAAACAAATTAGAGCTGAGTGCCAATGGCTCACACTTATAATCCTAAGAACTCAGGAGGCTGAGATCTGAAGACTGTGGTTCCAACCAAGCAAAACCTTGAAACTCTTATCTCAAACTAGCCAGCAAAAAGCTGGAATTGAAGACTTGTGTTAAATGGTAGAGTGCCAGCCTTGAACAGAAAAGGCCAAGTGAGAGACCCTAAGTTCAAAGTCTAGTCAAATAAATTAGAAACATCAAAAGAAAAAGAAAAATTGAAAGGAAAAAAAAACAAAGAAGACTGTTTCATTCAATATTTTTTACAAAGAAATTATAGCTAAGATCATTCAAACCTTGGTTCTGGCATGTGAGCAATTATCAATACTTCTTTAATAGGTACAGCGTATCAGCCATACTAAGGATTTCACATGTATAACCAACACTACATGACAGAAACAGCCTAGCCCTGTGTTATAAAACGGACAAAAGGCACACAGAGATAAGCAAGATGGCCCGAGGCATGAAGCTCACACAGGGGTCCCCGGGAAGTCTGGATCCAGAGCCACACACTACATATCACACACCACACCACACTATAACACACCTCAACACACCACACCATACTACAACACAACACACCACAACCCACAGCACTCACCTCTTATCTAGCTGCTTCAATCCAACAGATAAGGAATTCTCCAAAGTTCCAAACATATCTAGACCATAGCCTGTCACAGAGACACCTTCACAAATCAATAAATTTGCACCATTTGTAAAAATGAAGAAATACTTTTTTAAATCTTTTGACACTCTCTCACTAAGATACCCTAGGTTACAATGGAGGAATGCAAAGAAAACACAAACAGTAACGCAGAATTCAATACTGATAGAACAGCACTTTCTAGGAAAGAAGCACACAAAGAAGAAATCAATAGGTCTGACATCCTAAAAGTTAAATATTATAAAGTAAAATAACTCAGGAATACAATAAAAAGTAACTTGCTTTCCCAAATGATTCCATCTAGTATACACTGTGGTTCATGAGATGACATCACAATTTCAGGCCTTACTGTATTTGAGAAGACCCAACTTTCAAAACAGGCAGCAAGCTTTGGTTGTTAACTTAGCATTTCAAAAAGCCTAGTGTCTTTGATCTTTGCTTGATGTCTCACTGTTGAAGTGGTCGCTGGGACTCTTGCTCCGTTTCTCTGCAGCGATCTTAGCCTTATTGATTTGTACAAGCACTTTATAGATCAAAAAAAGAATATAATTTGTGTATATTTGTAATAAATGCATTTGCCCAGTTTGTTGTCTGCCTTTTAGTGTCTATTTTATGTTTTTGTTGCTAATGGAATGTGTTCTCTAAGAGGGTGGTGTCTACAAGAAGGTGATTGTTTCTATAGAACCATGTCTCAGTACAATATTGAACCTTTTTATTTAGCTCTTAGAGCCTTCACGTGTTTCTCTTTTGGGTTTACAATAATATCTATAAAAAGGAAGTAGAAATGAAGGGTGAGAAAAAGAAGAAAAAATGTTCTCCTCCTAATAGTAAAACTCTCTTAGATTTGGTATATTAGCTTTGAGAATTTCCAGGAAACATAATAAACACCATAGATTTTTCTTTGTGTTCTAATAGAAATAGCTGTAGAAGTTCATCATTCGGCATGATGTTTGTTTTTGACTTAATAAAAATATCAATGATGATGTTAGGCATTATCCTGTTCCAAAGTGCATTCTTTTAAAAGAGGATTGTTTTTATCTATCAAATATGGCAGTAAGAAAACAGCAACATTTTCAGCTTCACGCAGAAGCACACTAACATTATCATGTATTCAGTTTGCTTTCTTTTTTTTTTTTTTTTTTGTCGGTCGTGGGGTTTGAACTCTGGGCCTGGGCGCTGTCCCTCAGCTCTTCAGCTCAAGGGAAGTGCTCTACCACTTGAGCTACAGCGCCACTTCCGGTTTTCTGGTGGTTTATTGGAGATAGGAGTCTCACGGTCTTTCCTGCCCGGGCTGGCTTTGAACCGCGATCCTCAGATCTCAGCCTCCTGAGTAGCTAGGATTACAGGCGTGAGCCACCAGCACCCGGCTATCATGTATTCAGTTTGAAGGCAACATAAACACCCTTTAATACTCTCTGTGATGTGGACAGTTTTGCGGACAGTTTTGTTTTGTAATGAATTTCTTGCTTTTCCTTTCCCTACTGCTTAAAAAATTAACTTCAGAGTGGGTACGAGTGGCTCACACCTGTAATCCTAGCTACTGAGGAAGCCTGAATCTGAGAATCATGGTTCAGAGCCAGCCCAGGGAAGAAAGTCTATGAGACTTTTACCTCTGATTAGCCACCAAAAAAACTGGAAGTGGCTGAGTGCCTGGAATCCTAGCTACTCAGGAGGCTGAGATCTGAGGATTGTGTATGATTCAAAGCCAGCTCAGGCAGAAAAGTCCATGAGACTCTTGTCTCCAATAAACTACGCCAATAATACTCCATAGTGCCAGAAGTGGCTCAAGTAGTAGAGTGCTAGCCTTGAGCACAAAGAGGCTCAGGAAGAGTGTCCAGGCTCTCAGCTTAAACCCCAGGACAGAAAAAAGAAAAAGAAAAGGCTGGAAGTGGAGCTGTTATTCAAGTGGTCAAGCCTCATCCTTGACTGAAAAAGCCAAGGGATAGCACCCAGGCCCTGAGTTCAAGCCCTAGGAATAGCATCACTAAAAACAAAACAAACAACAACAAACCCAACCAAATTAACCTTATTGAGGTTATGTATAATAAATTGTATCTAAATACAAGTTAATGAATTTCAATAGATGGACACAGCTATGATACCGTCACAATCTAGACAATTTCCTCACCCCCAAAAGATTCCTCCTGCATCTGGCAATCTTTCCCTCCCTTTGTCCTTGGCCTGTAGCCCCAGAGAACCTGTGGCGTGCTTTCTGTCATATTCGTTTGCATTTTCTAAAATGTCGCATAAATGGGTTCATACTTCACACTGGGTGAGCTCTGGCATGTGTGGCTTCTTTCACCAAGCTCAACTTTCACTGTGGAAAGTCGTTAGGACACCTTGAATCAAGGCTGTGACTGTGAACAACTTAGGATAACTTCTCTCAGAATGTAACATTGGGTCCCACGAAGCTCCAATGAGTGAATGGCAAGTGAATGAGTAGATCCTAGGTCAGGATTCAAATATGGTTTGTGTTTCCAGGATTCATACACAGTGTTCCTACATGTAACACTGGGTTGTTACTACCCAGGAAGGAAAGAACAGATAGTCTGAATCCATAGATGATCTGGTTTTTGACCTACCATCCTAGAGTTCTAGAAGATGGCTCTCTGTGAACTGAAAGGCCTTCTCCCCCTCTATCTGGCCACAAGGGGAGATCATCAGGAAGAGGGATCTTTATCATGGTGTTGTCCTATAGGGCAGGACATGTCTTGCACCTAGCCATCTTCTCGGTGCTTCTTTATTTTGACCAGAAAAAGGCAGTTCTTACAGGACTCAGCCATGGTAGCCTCACCTGGGCTCCGGTTATCCTATGGGAAACTGAGCCCCCTACACAGGCCTAGTCCGGTTAAGGGCCCTTGGAAACATTATAAATGGCTTACCTAGTTTTCCCTGCAGACCTATCCTCCATGGTTCTTGTGATGAGAATGCTGTTGCTCTCCCAGCATGCTCTCCTCTGGTCATGGGTTCTCTGCATCTGTCCCACAGTAGTACTTCCTCTTAAGTTCCTTCTCTTTTCGTGCTAGAAGTTTCTCCAAGCATTTTTTCCCCCTTGAACTCTGGGCCTGGACGCTGTCCCTCAGCTCTTCAGCTCAAGGCTAGCACTCTACCACTTTAGCCACAGTGCCACTTCCAGTTTTCTGGTGGCTTATTTGAGGTAAGAGTCTCACAGACTTTCCTGTCCAGGCTGGCTTTGAACCATGATCCTCAGATCTCAGCCTCCTGAGTAGGTACAATCCAAACATGTTTTTACATCTGGTGCACCTGACCCAGCATACCAGTCTCGGCCTAGGATTCCCAGGCTTCCATTGTTTACCTTGTCACTCATTTTTGAGGTCTTGAATTAAATTTTAATTCCTCAGGAAAGAGCTCTTGGAGGCCCAGAGTCAACTGGTGTCCCTTTAGGGACATTGATGATACTTTGAACTTCGCAGGACCAACCCCAGTTTGCTGTGTTCAACTTAGGTTGTCCTTTTCTGATGTCTGCATTGATTGTTAGAGAACAGACTACATTTGGGCCAGGGCCAGGTCTGCTTTCTTGCCTTGGGCCTATCTTCGTATCCGGCACAAAGTAGAGGCAGAGTAAATACATTTTTACCTAATGAAATGAAAAATGCTACAACCAAATGATTGAGAATAGCAATGTTTTCACTTGTGGAGCCATGATAGTTTAGACAGACTTCCTCAGCTTAGCATGAAGGTTATAATATAGACTCGAAATGCTATTTAGACAAGGTCTTTGAGTTTGTGCTTCATATGCTCATCTGTAGAATGAGGACAATAAAAGTTCCTTTTGAGGACTTTCATGGATCTAAAAGTGTGTTATCAAGACCTAATGAAAACAATATATATGGTATATATTACTACTCCATTATATATACTATTAATACATAATATAATAAATATATATTATATAGTAATATATTACAATTCCATTACATTTGTAATATATATGGAACATATAATGAAATAGTAATATATGATACATCTTATATATGTGACACATATATGTCATATATGATATATAATCAGATTGTGTTAGGTCATATATTATATGTCATATATTATATATTATACATTATATATGACACAAATAATATATATTTTATATTTCTATATAATGGAATAGTGTCTAAGAGAATAATCATTATGCATTAAAGGAAAGTCCTAAGAAACCATTTTTTCTGTAAATTCTTGATTTCTATGATCCAGTCACCATTATTGGAATGTACTTCACCTGGTTTGCATTAGTATACATATTTAACTGGATCTCTGTATAGTTTATAGTATAGTTATCCAGGTCTGTGTTATGAGTTTGGTGTGGCTGTCACAGTGCCCACAACACTTGTGAAAGACCCCCTCACCCATGCAAAAAAAAAAAAGCTCTCATGTTTTCTACAATGCAAGATGGAAAAACCAGAATCCTTAGATCAAAGCAAATGTTTTAATATGTACTACTCATAGGCTTGCCTGTGTATCAACAGAATCTTAAGATGTATTTCTTACTCTTCTCTTTTTAGAGAAGAGGAAGGAGCCCACGAGGCAACAGTGGCCAGGGCCCACACACATGGGGTGCAGCCATGCAACCCACAGCCTGCCTCCTGCTTAGCACCTTCCCTCTTCAGTTCAAGGAAAGGGGAACGAAAGTTAAGTGCGGTTTCACAACATTCTGCACCAGAGCAAAGGCACAACCGCTCCTTGAGAAAGGACATCCTCTATTGGGAATCTTTCCCTTTGAGCTCTACCTTCCTATGAGAAGGACTTCTCTTGGCTTCCTCTTTCTGCTCCCTGTTCTTCAGCCCTTCCCACAGCGGTCCTGTACCTGCGACACTGGCCTTAGTCTCTTCTCCTGGCTTTATTCCCAGGCTGTTCACCTGAGGCTCAGCCGTTGTGACGAATGTCTGGCCTAATCTTGGGTGGCAGCCTTCTCTGTCCTGTGGTCCCTTTTAAGTTTCCCCAACTGCTTGTGAGC
Source organism: Dipodomys ordii (assembly GCF_000151885.1). Taxonomy (NCBI): domain Eukaryota; kingdom Metazoa; phylum Chordata; class Mammalia; order Rodentia; family Heteromyidae; genus Dipodomys; species Dipodomys ordii. The sequence continues at coordinate 9,223,310 of NW_012267314.1, forward strand.
AACTCATTTGCATTACTACTCTTTTTGTCTTTATTCATGTCTTGCACATGATCAGCTTTTCTTTGTTACTGTGTTTTGGGTTTTGGGGTGTTTGTTTGTTGTGTTTTTTTGTGCTGGTTAGTCCTGGTCATGGACACTGTCCCTGAGCTTTTTCACTCTAGACAGGAACTCTCTCATTTGACCCACAGCTCTGTTTCTATTGGTTGATTAGACATAAGAGCTTTATTGGCTTTCCTAACTGGGCTGGCTTGGAACCAAGATCCTCAGATCTCAGTCTCCTGAGTAGCTAGGTCAGGTTTACAGGTGTGAGCCACCAGCTCTAGGCTGTATTTGTTTTTGTTTCCAGTTTAGGGATATTGTTTGTCTGGCCACCTTCATAGGGTTTTCTGGCTCCCTCCTCTCTTTTCTTTCTTTCTTTCTCATATCTCTTTGTCTTTCTTACCAAATTTTGTCAGTTCTAAACTAGTTCCTTTGTTTTGCTCCTTTGCCTTGAGATGGTCTTCTTCCCTCTTTCTTCTCACCAAGGCTGTGGACATTCTGCTGTCTATATTGAATTGGTACAGACCACAGGACATTGTGGTCTTCCTTCAGCCACTAGAAAGCAGAACGAGTATGTAATGGAGATGTCTTCTCCTTGAATTAGACACTCCATGAAATTGTTATTCAATGGTGACATTGGGAAGGAGGACATAGGAGGGAGATGTACTACAGATTCAGATGCTGTGCTCAATAGCAAGGTCATGAACTACCTGTGGATGTCCACCAGGATGCAGATAAAACATTGCCCTTATTTCTGGTCAGCCTGGTAGCTTGCCAGACCAGTATGTGCATCCATTGGCCATGGGGCAAGTTTCATTGTTTTATTTTGATTAAAAGTAGATAAATCCCAATAATTCAACAGCACATTAGCACATCTAACAGTGCTGAAAGTCAGGCACACCTACAATCTGAGCTACTCAAGAATTGAGATTTGAGCATCATGGTTCAAAGCCAGCCTAGGCAGGAAAGTCCATGACACTCTTATCCCCAGTTAATCAGCAAAAAAGCTGGAAGTAGGGCTGTGGCTCAAGTGTTGGAGCACCAGTCTTGAGCAAAAACGGCCTAGGTACAATTCCCAGGCCCTGAGTTCCAGCCCCAAGACCAGCACAAAACAAACAAAAACCAAGTCAGTGCTGAAGGTGTCTCCGCACTCTGTGGCTTGGAGCTGGGGAGAGCAGCCTGTGATGTCCGGGTGCTAGGAAGGAACATGGCACCCCATCTGGTCCTGTGGTGCTGACTCTTGTCCTTCTGTCATTCCCCGAGGAGGCCTGAAGCTGCTGCGGTTCATCTGGCCTGGGCGAGGCCCACCTCAGCTTCCAGGGGGTATGCTGGGGTACTCAGAGGCATTGCTGTAAACCCTGATCCTTGTCAAAGAGGGCCACCGCAGACAGCCACTCGAGTTAGATTTCCTATTAGGTTCACAGTGACTTTGAGGTTTAAAATATCAAAGTCACAGAAAAGCAAAACAAGCAGCCACCTAAACCCAACAGGGTTCTACCTTATTAACTATGCCTATTAGCCTTGAGTCCTACAGGGAAATCAGGTCAGAAAAGTTTCTTCCCATCAGACTCCTGTTATTTCTAGAGTAAGACCAGCTCATGATGACATCAGGCTAGGTGTTTTGGGTAATCTGTCACCAAAACCCTAGAGGAAGATGCTCTATTTTCATTCCACTTGCCAGGTGAGGAAACTGAGGTCCACTGGAGAGTCAGAAGGTGTGTGTGTGGGGGGGGGGATGTCAAAGGCCTTACCCAGGATGCCACAGTCCTGTGGGAAGAGGGTGGAAGGGTGGAGTGTGTGTGTAGTAATGCTGTAGAGCAGGGGTGGGGGGGTGGGGGGTGAAGCTGCCACACCCTATGCCCCCTGCAGCTGCTTCTTCATTTTATTCCTCAGTGTCTTTCTGCTTTCTGCTTGCAGGCCAGAAAAAGAGAGAGGTTTTGCCCTCATTGATTCCTGCCATGTCATCTGCCCTTGCTCTCAGGAGGCACTCATTTCCACAGAAATGGATGGGGTTTACTCTGTTGTCAATGTAACCCCCAGACCCAAGCTCCGGGGTTTCTGTCCACTTGATCCCACACACTGAATGAACAGACAAGTATTGGTGAGGGACAGAGGAAGGGGATTTATCAGATAAATGTAAGCACTTCAGTCCATCTTCGAGGTACAGGCATGAGCTTTAGGTTTAAATAGAGGAAGGGGTGGAGCAAGGGAGAGAAACTATGCATCGTGATTAAACAGTCCCCATCTCGGGTGTACTGTAATCAGAAGTGATCCAGTTGCCCATCTGCTCAGGATTGGCTAGATAGGTGTTGTTATAATAAGAAAGTCTCGGCTGGCTAGGTGCTGGCGGCTCACGTCTATAATCTTTACTTCTCAGAAGGCTGAGATCTAGAAGATCAAGGTTTGGGGCCAGCCTGGGCAGAAAAGTCAACATGAGTTTGTCTCCAAAATAACTGGCAAAAAACAGGGCCGGGGTGTGGTTGGAGTGGTAGAGTGCCAGCTGAACACATAAGTGGAGCAAGTAAGTGAGGGCAGGTGAGGCTCTGTGTTCAAAAAAGAAAAAAAAATAAAGACATTGTCTCCTGGCAGGGAGAGCTTTGATTTCATTCCTGACAGAATATGTTTATCTGTCAGTCCCATCCTTCCTATATTCCAAAGTGACTGTGAAGAGAGCACAAAAAATTGCTCAGAGCGAAGGGAACTTATGCAAAATGCAGAAAAAATGGCAAGCTTTCCTCCTGCATCTGTCTGTCTGTCTATCTATGTATCTATGATTGTATGTATGTATGTATCTATCTACATCACGGCCTTGTCCTCCCTTAGTGTTTCGGATCAAGGCTGCCACAATTCCAAGTCCAGATGTTTGGTGGTTAGTTGAAGATAAGAAGAGTCTCTCAGACTTTCCTGGGTGTGGGGGGAGAAGAGGTTCAACCCATGATCCTCAGATCTCCGCCTCCTGAGGAGCTAGGATTACAGGTAGAAGCCACCGGTGCCCGACTCTCTTGCTTTTACTTATCCTTGGACATTTGCGCAGGCCTCTCTGAGGAGTGAGTGCTTTTCAGCAGAAGCAGCTTCTGGGTGGCTGTTGCAGGAACGGCTGGGCCTGGGTGCTGCTCTCAGCTGGGGGGAACGTGTCACTTCTTCCACGGGCCACTTGACAGCAGTTCTCAGAAGCACTAGGACTGGTTGGTGGCGGTCATCCAATTCCCACAGAGATCCCGAATGCGTCCTCTGAGCTCACTCACACATCAGCTCCCTCCTTGACAGCTAATGACATCCTTGAGGACGGCGTCAAGGGCAGGATGCTATTGCTTCCTCCGGTAGTAACACAGAGTATGGCAAGCTCTGGCACTCCCAGCTTTTCCTGCGTGGGGGCTGGGTAGATCAACAGTTGCTAACAGTGGCCATTGGCCAAGGTGTCTCCGTGATGTCTGGTGATAGGGCAGGGACAAACACGCCAACATTCTCTCATCCAGTACCTCCTGTGACCTCAGTCAAACGCCACCATATCAGGGTCACTTGACAATCCTCCCTATTGAGGCCTATTCCCCACATACTTCATGAACACCTGGGGAGCCAGAGATTTGTCCAGCTTGTTTTCTAGATCCTATATCAAACTTTTTTTTTTGTCATGAGGCTTGATCTTAGGTCTTGGGTGATGTCCCTGAGCTTTTCTGTTCTGCACTGTACCACTTTAAGCCACAGCTCCACCACTATTATTTCTTCTCCTCCTCTTCCTCCTCCTTCTTTTGAGGTTTATTGGAGATAAGAATCTCATAGACTTTCATACCCAGGCTGTCTTTGAACTGTGACCCTAGATCTCAGCCTCCTGAGTAGCTTGGATTGCAGGTGTGAGCCACCAGTGCCAGGCTCTATCAAACTTTTTTTTTTGTCAGTCATGAGGCTTGAACTCTGGGCTTGGGCGCTGTCCCTACGCTCTTCAACTCAAGGCGAATGCTCTACCACTTGAGACACAGTACCATGTCTGATTTTCTAGTGGTTTATTGGAGATGAGAGTATCACGAAGTTTCCTGCCCAGGCTGGCTTTGAACCATGATCCTCAGATCTCAGCCTCCTGAGTAGCTAGGATGACAGGCGTGAGCCACTCGCACCCGGCTCTCTCAAACTTTTAAAAGCAGGCTGTAAGCCTTCATAGGCTCTGTTTCTATCATTTGATTAGCAGTAGCTTTCAGTGCAAAAATGAGCTTTGCAAAATGTCGTATTACAAAAAGGTAAGGGGATGCCTAGAGCTTGTGGAGTTCCCCGGTGCGACACGTTCTAAACCACCTCCCTGATTTCATTCTTCCAATTTTGGCACCCTATGCGGGTTGGTTTGTTTTTGTAGAAGCTCTTCTTTATTTCCTTTGTGGTGTTCCTTCCAACCCCTGTTATCTCCGAGACAGACCCGGCGGCGTGAGGATTTCTGTGCATCATCACGCAGGGCGCCTTGGGACCCAGGTCCTTAAACATCTTGTCAGTATTTCCTACAGGCTGTGCTTTTGTGGTGGACGGCTGCACTTTCTTTGCTTTCGAAGGAAGTGACTCAACTGGCATTGGTGCAGATCCGGTCCGCTTGGCATCGAGCTGGAAGCCGTGGAGATGGAAGAAACGTTCTTCCTGCTCGCAGCAAGGCTGTGGAGGGTGCAATCGTGTGCGGTCCGGGTTCACAGGGGAAGAGGCCGCTGACCAGAGCGCAGGGCCCAGCCCTGCCTGCGCCATCACCTTCGACCGGTGGCAATAACCTCGTGAAAAGTGTCCTTTGCCCCATGGTGCAAACCTCTGATTAAGGGGCATCACAAGATGCCCGTGTGTTTGGTCCAGGTTTAGATCATTCTGGATTTTCAAAGGCTAGAGGATTCTGGGGCTGCAGTTGGCTCAGGCGAAGAGAGAGGAGGGAAGGGGGAGAGGGGAGGGGAGGAGAGCCATTATTGGGGCTCAGTCTAGGACTCCTGAACGCGGGTCCTCTCTCCCCTCCCCGGAGCTCGCTCTGGGGCAGAGGCAGAGGCGGAGGGCGGGCCCGGGGTGGGTTTTCCCAAGCTCTGCGCTGGGCTGGAGTTCGAGCCCGCAGTGCTCCGCTTGGACAGTGGGGGTGGGGGTGGGGAAGGAGGGCCGGTGCCGCTGACTTCCGGGTGGGTTTTGCGGAGGGCAGAGAGGCCTGCCCCAGTCCCCCCTCCTCCCCATCCTCCCCCCTCTCACCCCCGGCCTGGCGAGTGAGTGACAGCCGCCCTCCCCGCCCCCATCAAGTGCCATCTGGTCACCTGATCGAGCTGGCCTTGGTCAGGTGACAGAGGAGACAGAGGAGGAGCCGCGGGAGGGCGGGCAGCGCGGCAGCTGGGCTAGCTCGCTCGGCGGAAGACCGGCGGAGGCCCGGCGGAGGAGGACCGCATGGCCCCGGGGCTGCCGCCGCTGGCGCTGGCGCTGCTGCTGCTGCTATGGCCGCTCGGGAGCTCGGCCCGCCGCGCCGCGCGCTTCGACCCCACTTGGGAGTCGCTGGACGCGCGGCCGCTGCCGGCCTGGTTCGACCAGGCCAAGGTCGGGATCTTCATCCACTGGGGCGTGTTCTCCGTGCCCGCCTTCGGCAGCGAGTGGTTCTGGTGAGTGCGCAGGCCGGCTCTCCGGCGCGAGCTCCCCGGCCCGGGCGCCGCTCCGGGGCGGCTCCG
>NW_012267314.1:9229118-9263523 GCF_000151885.1 Dipodomys ordii
GTCCCCGCGGCCCGGGCTCTGCGCCCCGGTGTGTCGGGACTCGGTTCCACCTCGCGAGGCCACGGTGGGCTGCTTCCCGCCCGGGCGGGTCGTTCCGGCCGGGGGTGCGGGGGGTGTCACCCCGCAAGTACTGCTGCACCTGCTCCACCTCCTGACCCCTGAACGCCCCGCGGGAGCCACTGAGGAGGGGCTCTTCAGGGCGAAGCGTTGCAGGTATGGCACCAGGACTTCTTGCTTTCCGTCCTGCGGGTCCTGGGCCTCGAATTGAGGGCCCGGACCTTGTCCTAGAGCACAAGGCTGTAATTGAGACACAGGTCAGCTTCCAGCCGGTTGCTAGTTAATTGGATGGAGATCAGAGTCTCAGAGACTTTCCTGCCCCTGCTGGCTTCAAACCCTATCCTCGGATCTCAGCCTCCGGAGTAGTGCGGTTTACTGGTGTGAACCATGGGCCCCTGTGATAGGAACTTTTGTTGTTGTTGTTGTTTTTTAAAGAATGGTACCCCAAGCAAACAAACAACAAAAGAACAACAAACCTTTACGTTGTTAATAGATCACTGTATGAAAGATAAAGCACGTTAAAGTGCATTTGGTTTTACTTAAGGATCAGTGTCAACATCTGCACATGATCCCTTGAACTTGATCCCATGGTACTTTTCCCGATTAATTGCTCCAAGTAATAAGATAAACATGTTACTACACGTATTTATATATGTAGATGTGTATCTCAGTGTATGTGTGTCTGGCTGTGTTGCTCTGGACAGTTTATTTCTTTGTAGTACAATTAAAAAAGGTAAAAAAGGCAGGCAGGCATGGTGGTTCATGCCTGTAATCCCAGCATTCAGATGACTCAGAGGATTAGGAGGTCAAGGCCAGGTTGGGTGAGACTGTCTCAAATAAACAAACATAAACAAGTAAGTAAAAGCTGGTGCAGACCCTGCCTCAAATACATACATACAGGCCTACATACATATATACACACACATACGTATGTCCTTATACAGTACAGGCTGGAGGTATGAGTTAGTAGTAGGGCTTATGTGTGGAGGGATCCTGGGTCCAGTCCTATCAACAGAGCCCAACAAACAGATCCCAAACTCCCACATTAAACAAAAGTGCTTCAATTCATCAGTTGGCTTTTCATTTTGAGGTTCCAAAGACCCAACTGAAAGATGTAATAGGGGCTCAGGATCTCACAGAACTAGACATTTAGAGGGAATCTGTCAGCACACTGATGAAATTGATGACATAGGCATTTTCCGTGGACTTGACCCTTGTAGTCATATGACGGAGGCCAGCCATCATAAGCCCACATGGCCTTCAAGCTTGCCCCAGTAGAGAGTCAACTTCTCTTTGTCTCAGGAAGCAGACCATTCTTGGTCTCCCAGATTGCCTTCTCCTCCTCATCCACAGGCCTGGCTGGGTTGCACACCCATGCTGTAGCTGCCACATAAGCTGGTAGGTGACTTGGGACCGGAACATGTCTTTGGAACTGCACCTGATGTCCTTGAGTGAAGTCTTGTCAGCCAGTATAGGCTCCTGGTCATTTGAGAGATGTAGGGCTTACTATGGAAATATTCTTACAGAGGGAGAGGAGCTGGACCAAGTGGAGGTGGGCCAGAGACAGGGGTTTGCATCTAGGTCATGAGGACAGTTCCTGATGGGTAGATCTACCGTGTTTTAGATAGTTTTCATTCCGCCCCTACCCCTGTAGCTTGAACTCAAGGCCTTGAGTTTTCTTGGCTTTCTTGCTCACGCTGGTGTTCTATTACTTGAGTCATGCCTCTAGTCCTGCTCTTTGCTGCTTATTTTGGACTTTCATGGACATTTTTTGGAGGTGTGTGTGTCAGGAATGGGTTCAAATTGTAATACTCCAGATCTCAATTCCTGAATAAAACTAGGATTACAAGTGTGAGCTACAGTGCCTGGTTCAGATGTTACCAGAGTGAAGCTGTTTAGGCTCAATATAGTATTGCCCAGAAAGAGTCTGTGTCACAAGTAAGTTTTAAATTTGAATCAATCTATAAAACAACAGCGTCTGTATCACTTCTGTCCCCCACCTTCCCTCATCACGTTGTTTAGGTTTTACGCATATCTTCTTGGCTTTAGAAACCTTCATCCCTCTGGTTACAAAGTCACTTAATACGTCAACACAGGTGTTATATGTAGTGCTTTAAAGATTGGGGATGAGAATGGGTTGTCTAGAACTCCTGTTTCTGAGCTGAGAAGATTTCATGGTGGGACAGGTGCCAACCGGACAGGAGGAGGGCGGCGTGGCTTATAGTCACAGGATGTGGAGGTAACATTTGAGAAAGGGGGTGGACACCAGAGGAAGGGGAGGGCGGGGTTGTTATTTCAAATGTATGCATCCGTGTGGTACCTGTGTTCATTCCTCTTCTCCCATAGGTGGTACTGGCAAAAGGAAAAACGACCACAGTTTGTAAACTTTATGAATGATAATTACTCCCCTGGTTTTAATTATGAAGATTTTGGGCCACAGTTTACAGCCAAGTTTTTTAATGCCAATCAGTGGGCAGAAATTCTTCAGGCCTCAGGGGCCAAATACGTTGTCTTAACTTCCAAGCATCATGAAGGTAAGTTCAGAGCAATGACCAAGTCTACAGCTTTAGAGTGGGTGCATTTAAAGTACAGAATTAGTGGGAAAGAATGTCCTGTGGTGTGTGTCCTCTCTGTCACCTCCTCCTACCCCTTAATGAGCTCTCAAGGTGTAGGGATTTACTGTCTGTAATGAAAACATTGTCAGGAAACACAGTCCTCAAGCAAGCAGTGTACCTGGCTCTTGGAGCAGACAAGAATCTTGCAGGAATCTAGCTCAGCATCTTCATTACCAATGGTGGTGACCTCTGATTAGCCGGGAGAGGTAGAAGCTGCTCCTCTCTGAGCTGTGGTCTGCTGTCGTTGATTCCTTGTTTCATGTTAGCCTCTGTGCCAGCAGTTGCTAGGTATATAACAGGAGGGTTTCCTCACAGATCTCAAAGTCTGTAAGGAAGAATACTGGGCCATCCAGTCCTCACAAGGAGCCCCGAACTTTCCCACATTGTTTCTCTCATCAGAACAGAATGTGAGAGAAGGGTGGGGGGAGAATAAATGGGAAGGGGAGAGAACGATGGAAGGGGTGACATTGATTAAGACGCGTTGTACTCACATGTTGAACGAAACCTTTTTGTACAACTACCTGAAGATAGTAAAATCATAGGTAAATAAAAAGCAGAAGATAGACCATGAAAAAAACCATCATGAAGCACTTGTTTGTATAAGCAGTTATCTATGGATCGTATCTGATTTGTTCTGACATATTTGTGGGTTAAATTTACCGAAGTAAAGTTGATATTGCCTTACAAGGATTTTAAATCTTCTTCCTCAGGTTTTACCCTTTGGGGTTCAGAGTATTCCTGGAACTGGAATGCTGTGGATGTGGGGCCGAAGAGGGACATTGTCAGAGAACTTGAGATGGCCATTAGGAACAGAACTGACTTGCGCTTTGGACTCTACTATTCGCTTTTTGAGTGGTTTCATCCGTACTTCCTTCAGGATGAATCCACTTCCTTCTCTACGCGACAGTTTCCATTTTCAAAGGCATTGCCTGAGCTCTATGAGCTAGTAAACAGGTATCAGCCAGATGTTCTGTGGTCAGATGGAGATGGAGGAGCAACGGATCAATACTGGAACAGCACGGGCTTCCTTGCGTGGCTGTATAATGACAGGTATGTTGTATCTGCCTCAGACGCTTCTAAGACACATGGAGCATTCTAACTCCCAGGCTTCTTAAAGTATTTCCTTTTAGATGTATTCATAATTTGAGGTGGGGGGAGGGTATCATTGCAAACAGTGCTTATTAGTTATAGGAATATTTTCTCCAAACTCTTCAGGAGTTAAATTTAAAACATGCCTTATTTTGAAATTAAGATTAAAAAAAAACAACAACACAAGATCTCTGGGTTCTAGTGGCTCACGCCTATAATCCTGGTTATTCAGAAGGTTGTGATATGAAGATTGTGGTTCAAAGCCAGCCTGGCCGGAAAACTCTGTGAGATTCTTTTTTTTTTTTTTTTTGTCGGTCATGGGGCTTGAACTCTGGGCTTAGGTGCTGTCCCTGCACTCTTCAGCTCAAGGTGAGTGCTCTACTGCTTGAGCCACAGCACCACTTCTGGTTTTCTAGTGGTTTATTGGAGATAAAAGTCTCATGGACTTTCCTTCCTGGGCTGGCTTTGAACCACGATCCTCAGATCTCAGCCTCCTGAGTTGCTAGGATTAAAGGCATGAGCCACCAGTACCCGGCTCATCTGTGAGATTCTTATCTAGAATTTGCCACCAAAATGCTAGAAATGGGGCTGTATCTTAAGTGGTAGAGCACTAACCTTAAGCTCAGGGACAGACTGACCTGAGTTCATACCCCAGAACTGGTGTGTGTGCACGTGCGTGCGCAGCATCAAAGACTTTTGAAGTTTTCATTTTAGCTATGAGGGAAGCAGTGGACTGTTGTTCAAGACTGTCCTGATCAAAAATTTTTCAAGACCACCTCAACCAGCAAAAAGCTTGACACAATGGTATGTGCCATTTATCCCAGAAACATGGGAAACATAAATAGTATCATAGTCCCTGCCAGTGCAGACAAAAAAATGAGAGACTCTTTGAGAAAAAGAACGAAGGCAAAATGATTGGATATGTGGCTCAGGTGCATTAAGAACGTGAATTCAAACCTCAGAACCATTAAAAAGAAAAAGTACTCATTTCATAAGTCCCTATTTTTATCTCCTACTCTGTTCTTTTAGGACCCAGACATTATGCTCCTGACTATGTGTCCTTCCATTCTTTTGATTGCTTCTTTTTGTTGTTTTTTTGTTTTACCTTCCAACAGGCCTGGCCACCTTGTTGATGTCAGTCTGCCTCCTCTTTTCCTTAAGTATCAAGATCTTACTTTCTGTTCTTTCCTGGCATTTTCAAGGTTGTCTAAGAGAGCATGGAGCTCTGAGGAGGTCCTCCGTTAGTTTGCTTAAGTAGAAGGTGCTCAGTACTTTGCTATGAAAACAGGCAATCCTTTATATGTGCTTCCTGGATTCCCAAAGGGCCCAAACAAAAATGTTCTGAAGAACTCTTGAAATTACTCAAAGCAGCAGTGTCTCCAGACCTTCTTCCAAGGGGAAAACCCATCTTCTTCAATGTGGTGAATCAAAACTGTTCACTGTAAGTGGAACCCAGTTTCCTCTGTGTGAACTACCAGTCATGATAAGAAATATTGTGGGGAAATTGGAATGGATAAAGAAAACATAGAACAAATACACAATGCATATTCAGCCCTAACCAAGAATGGAATCATGTAGTTCCAGGGAAATGGTTGGAACTGGAGATCATCATGTTGAGAGAGAGAAACCAAATTCAGAAAGACAAATATCACATGATGAGGGAAGGGAAGACTGAGAAAGGGAGGGGGGAAAAGGAGAGGGTGATGTAAGAAATGTGATCTAGGTCTATTATCTTTCATTATACATGTATGAAATAGTATATGTTTTAAAAGGAGAGGAGAGAATGGGATTAAGAAAAAGTAATGGATGAACTTGAAGACAGTACAGTAGACTCTTGCTATCTGCAGGAATCTTGTTCCAAGGAGACTACCACTGTGGAAAAACCACACACGCTCGGGATGCCTAGAGTTCAGGACTATACAGCAGAAAAGGGATTCATTTTTCCCATACGCACACGATGTGCCACGTCTCAACAAATCTCTGACTTTCACATGATTGTTTAGATTGAGCACATTTTTACCTTGCTTTTTGGAAGACATATTTGCACAAAACTAAGGGCAGGGAAACACTAAACACTAAGTCACTACTCAGTGACTTAAACACAGCGACAAGTAAGTAGAACTTGCTAAGGGCATCTCCACAGCAGCTGAGCTGTGCAATGTACATGGGGGAATTGAAGGTGGTTTTTAAAAAATTTCTTTTTTTTTCCTTTTGAGGATACTTTTGGGGATTTGACTTCTGGCCTTATACTTGCTAGGCAGATGCTCTACCATTTGAGCCACACCTTCAGCTCTTTTTGCGTTAGGTTTTCAGAAAGGGTCTAGCCTTGGACTGTAATCTTTCTATTATGATTCCTCTGTAGCTGGTATTATAGGCATCTGTCACATGCCTCTGCTTTATTTAGCTTTTTCATTAGGCACAATCATAAAAGAAAGCCTAGTATGTATATGTACATGCCATATATATATATATATATATACACACTATCTGTGTGATATGTATTGCACATATGTATGGTATATAATACATATCACAAATATAAAAGCTGTGTGTACGTGTGTCTATAACATGTATATTATACATGTATTGTTATATAATAGGTTTAATATTATATATGAAATACATGTAGATTAATCCTTGGTAAGAATACTAATTGAGTTTAAATTCAGTTTTGGCTGCCATTCACAGTGTCAGAGGTGGAGGTTCAAATAATCACATAATGCCCTTCCTTATGCGGGGCACTGGCCTGAGTATTTCATCAGTTACTTTTGTTCTAATAATGCTAAGGGAATTCATCATGGAGAGCAGTTAGAGAACATGCTGTTGTTCTGCGAGTAAGGACCCCAGTTACCCCAAGTCTGTTGGACTTCATAACCCTGGGCTTTCCACTCATAGGCTATGGACATTTTTAGGAGTGACTTTCATATAGAACTGTCTACAAGTGACATTTCCTTTTGTACTAGAAACCACTTTGTTATTATTATCATTATTATTATTGTTGTTGTTGTTAATTTAAAGTGTTTTTCCTTTCAGCCCAGTTCGGGATACTGTGGTCACCAATGACCGCTGGGGAGCGGGCTGCATGTGCAAGCATGGCGGTTACTACACCTGCAGCGATCGATATAACCCAGGACATCTTTTGCCACATAAGTGGGAAAACTGCATGACAATAGACAAGTCGTCTTGGGGCTACAGGAAGGAAGCTTGGATTGGAGACTATCTAACGATTGAAGAATTGGTGAAGGTACGGTACAGTGTCTGGTAGCTAGTTTTTTGTTTTTTTAAAATAGGGTTTCACTATATAACCTAGATTAGTCACAAATTCATGGTTCTCCTACCTCAGCCTCCTCAGAGAATGCTGGGATCCCAGGCCTATACCACCGTGCCTGGCTCCTCTACTGGAATATTGAAATAGTCTCTCTCTCGTTTTTTTTTTCTTTGGTGCCAGTATGGTGTCGAACTCAGGGTCTAGACTCTATTCCTTAGCTTTTTCACTCAAGGCTGGTGCTCGGCCACTTGAGCCATTGTTCCGCTTCTGGCTTTGGGGTAATTAATTGGAGATAAGAGTCTCACAGACTTTTCTCCAAGAGCTGGCTCTGGACCTCAGATCTCAATCTTGAGTAGGATTACAAGCCTGAGTCACCAATGCCCGCTTGTAGTATTCTTAAATGTGAGATTGTACGAGAACTATTTCTTGTAATCTGGGTTCTTTGGTGGCATGCAAACACAGATTATTAGTATAATCTATGCCTCTATTTCTAGCTAGTTACTGTGTACATATAAAAATGCATGATCAGGGCTGGCAAGTTGGCTCAGTGGTAGAGTGCTTGCCTTGTATGCATGAGGCCTCGGGTTCGATTTCTCAGCACCACATAAGCAGAAAAGTCTGGAGCAGCACTGTGGCTCAAGTGATAGAGCTGAAGAGCTCAGGGACATTGCCCAGGTCCAAAGTTTGGGCCCCATGACCGACAAAAGAAAAAAAAAAAGCATGATCAGCTGGGCATTAATGGCTCCTATCTAATCCTAGTTACTTAGGAGGGTGAGATCTATCACAATTCAAAGCTAGCTTGGGCAGCAAAGTCTTACCTTCAATAAACTACTAAAAAAACTCTTAAGTGGAGCTTTGACTCAAGTGGTACAGTGCTAGCTTTGAGCAAGAGAAGTAAGGGAAGGTACCCAGACCCTGCATCCAAGACCCGGATTTGCACCAAGAAAAAAAAAAGCAATGTAAGTAGAATTTTTCTTTTCTGAGAACTGTGTTTATTCTTAATTTTTCAGCAACTAGTGGAGACAGTTGCTTGTGGAGGAAATCTTCTGATGAACATTGGCCCCACATCAGATGGCATCATTTCTGTCATTTTTGAGGAGAGACTGAGGCAAATGGGGAGCTGGCTGAAAGTCAATGGGAAAGCCATTTATGAAACCAGCCCTTGGCGATCTCAGAACGACACTCTTACCCCAGAGGTGTGGTAAGTCTTTCTGGTTGTCTAAAAGTACTATTCGATATGGCAAGGCACTTAGAATTTCTCAGAGATAGAATGAGAAAAGGAAGATAAGGGAGAAATCAGAAGAATACTATACAGAAACCGTATGATAATTTAGTGAGATACAAAGAGAAGGAAGGAAGGAGAAGACTTGGCATGTTTTTAAACGGAATGTCTATCCATTTCTGCTGAAGTCATTTCTAGAGATAGCAGAGTACACATTTCAGTTAAGAGCAGTGAGCTTTTTAAAAAAATAAAATTGTAAGCTGTTCTAGTAAGTAAAAATAGTTAATTGATTGGCGAATCTAAGACAGACTACAATTTAGTCAGTTTGGTAAATTCAAACTTTCAGGTAAGACATACCACCAAATTAGCAAGAAACCCCCTCCCCCCAGGGAAAATAAGTTAAAATCAGCCAAAACAGAGAGGATAGTGGGAAAATGGTAGTGTATGAAGCACTGGGGGTATCTGTCTTGCTTCTCTAGTTGGTAGTTGTACTAGTAGAATTTGTGTCATGATTAACAAGTACCAGAAAAAAATAACTTGACTCCATAATCATTATGGGAATAAATGCAGATAAAAACTACTAAGGTACAACCTTGCATCCATTAGAAAGCTACTACTTAAAAAAAATGGTAGTGGAGACATTGGAGCGATTAGAACCCTTGTGGGAATGTAAAGTGGTATAGCCATTTGGGAAACACTGTAGTAGTTCCTTAAAAAAGAGCGGGCAGGCCAGTGGCTCACACCTGCCATCCAAGCTACTCAGGAGGCTGAGATATGAGAATCATGGTTCAAAGCCAGCCTGGGCAACAAATCCAAGGAACTCTGATCTCCAGTTAACCAGCAAAAACCCCCAGAAAGCTGGAAGTGTAGACGTGACTCAAGTGGGAGACCACCACCTTGAGTGAAAAAGCCAAGTGAGAGCGTAAGGCCCTGAATTATCCAAACCCTGTTTCTTGTGTGTGTGAGCACACACAGTCATACAGATAAATAATCAACTGTACTTTTTCCACTTTACCATGAACTTCTGGGTATGTCTAGAAACACATGCATTCTTTTTTTTTTTTTTTGGGTCCGGTCGTGGGGCCTGAACTCTGGGCCTGGCCGCTGTCCCTCAGCTCTTCAGCTCAAGGCTAGCGCTCTACCACTTAAGCCACAGCACCACTTCCGGCTTTTTTCTTTTTGCTTATGTGGTGCTGAGGAATCAAACCCAGGGCCTCAGGCATGCAAGGCAAGCGCTCTACCACTGAGCCACCTTCCCAGCCCAACACATGCATTCTTGGACAAGGGTAAATTAGCTCATCTTGGCTTTAAGACCAACCCTGTTTTCTGGATCCCAAATCATTCCATGCAAGAGTTCTCCTTTTTTGAGTTCTCCTTTTTTGGTCCTCATCTTCAGTTCCTCCTGTTTTAGTAGCTGCTTCCAAAAGTCACATAGGAACAGGTTCTTTCCTTTCCTCTCCCTGTCTTTTCCCTTCCCTTTTCTCCCTTCATTCCTTTGTTCCTTCTTTCCCTTCCCTTCCCTTCCTCCCTCCCTCCCTTCCTCCCTTCCTTCTTTTCTTTCCTTCCTTTCATCCCTCCCTCCTTCCTTCCCACCCTCTTTTTTCTTTTTCTTTGCTTGCTAGTACTGAGGCCCTAGGTGCTGTGTCTTACCTTTTTTTTTTCCTCAAGGCTGGCACTTTTAACATTTGGTCTGCATTTCTGGGTCTATTTTCTGGGTAATTGGAGACAAGAGTCTCATGGACTTTCCTGCCCAAACTGGCCTCAAAATGTGGTCTTCAGATCTCAGCCTCCTGAGTGACTAGGATCAAAGGTGTGAGCCACTGGTACCCAGCAACAATTTTTTTTTTTTAATGTTGGAGGAGTAGAAGGGGGGGGTGCTTTTTATAGCACCAGGAAGTGGGTAGATATTTGCAATATGAGAATAATTCTGTAAAACAATCCCACACCTGACCAAGGATGAGAAACATAGGCTGTAACTTGTCATAATGCTTTTTATTTTAAATTCTAACCAGGTACACAGCTAAATCTAAGGAAAAGTCAGTCTATGCCATTTTCCTTAGATGGCCCACCTCTGGACAGCTGTTCCTTGGCCAACCCAAAGCTAGTGTGGGGGCAACAGAGGTAAGAGGGAAATGTGCATTTATTAGTTTTTAAATTGTTGACTAAAATGTTCGGGTAAGAACATAACTTCTCCTCTTAGAGTAACCTTAAAATGAGTCTTAAAATCGATAAATATTTAGCAAAAACTTTGAAATTTTTCCTAAGAAAATTAAGCTTAGGCCGGGAGCTGGTGGCTCACGCCTGTAATCCTAGCTACTCAGGAGGCTGAGATCTGAGGATCGCGGTTCAAAGCCAGCCCGGGCAGGAGAGACCGTGAGACTCCTATCTCCAATAAACCACCAGAAAACCGGAAGTGGCGCTGCAGCTCAAGTGGTAGAGCGCTCGCCTTGAGCTGAAGAGCTGAGGGACAGCGCCCAGGCCCAGAGTTCAAGCCCCACGACCGACCAAAAAAAAAAAAAAGAAAATTAAGCTTAGAGCCACATATTTTGGGTATAAGCTCATAATCCTACCTACTTGGGAGGCTGAGATTGTGAGGATTATTACAATGCAACGTCAGCTCAGGCAAAAAGTTTACAAGACTCCATTTCAACCTATTAAAAAAAAAAGCTGGCTTTAGTGGTATGGATCTGTCACCTAGACAAGACTTCAGGTACTCTGCTGTCCTGGAAACATAAAAAGGACTGGAGGCATGGCTCAAGTGGTAGAGCACTTGCCTAGCAATCTCAAGGCCTTGAACTTGAACTCTTAACACTACTAAAACAAAACAAATTCCTCAGTTTGTAAGCTGCAGGATCTCCATGCATGTCATGTAATAATATCCTTCATAGTTTTTCTCTGTTCAAGTTCACTGAATGCACCCAACATGAATTTTTTTTTAAAAACTAGAATTCAGGAGTTTCCCCTAATTATTCCCCAGAGCACATCTGAAGAAAAGTAAGACGGCATGACCCTGCTGTTCCAGTCAAGATGGTGGTAGTCATTAGTTAATGTGTTGATTCATTTGGAAGTTTTCCTATGCCACCTCTTGCAATTAATTTCCAACACCTATCAGGCAGAAAGAGACAGCTCAACTCTAACCTTGAACTATAGCTTTAACAGTGCTGCTAAAGCTTGTGCTTATAATTCTAACTACTGAGGCTGAGATCTGAATGATCAAAGACACTAAACTCGATCTCTAAAGTGTTAGAAATGGCTTGAGATGTCCCATAGAAATACGGACACCAACTCAAAAAGGAACTAGCAAGGCAAAGTGCAGAAAGGTGTATCCTCAGCCAAAAAGTCTGCCGAGCAAGCACTCAGCATGCAGGCCACTCCCTTTTTATTCTTAGTCAAGCCCTCTGCTTGCACTGGCTAAGCCCAAGTTCACAACCTGCAAAAGGATGTGGCTTCATTAACAGAGTATAACTAAAATTCAAGGAGATTCTAACAGGATGTCTTAATTAAAATGCAGCAGGAGAAGGATGTAGCTAAAATGTATTAACAAGGGCCAAGCCACTTGATCTCTTCAGGAAAACATTTCTCACAAGGTTGACAGAAAGGAAGCAATTGACTTTGATTAAAAAAAAAAAAAGAACTTCTTTCACACAAATAAACAACAAAAAACAGGGCTAGAGCCTTGACTCAAATGGCAGAGCACCAGATAAGCAAGTACAAAGTACGGAACTCAAACCCCAGTACTGCCAAAACAAAGTACAACTGGAAAAGATAGACAATAACATTAACCTTTTGCCTAGATTCTCTTTGGAAAAAAAAGTACTGTCAAAGTGCATTTTTTTTTTCAATTGATCCATCTGATAGGTAAAAATGTATGGCTTAGAGTAACTGTAGAACCTATAGAGAACTACTTTCTTGAATTCACTGAGTATAATTGAGACAGGGTAATAAACAATTCTAGTAATTGTTGATTAGACTTACATTATTATGTATTCTTGGGAGGTTATTGGCAAACATGGGGAGGATTGGAGGCTGACCTGGAGAAGGGAGCCTTTCTTCAAACGTTTCATGGAAGAAATGGGCAGGCCCACGCTGGGCAGATTATTTCAGTCATTTTCAATCCCTACTCTAATGCTTCATTCAACCTTCACTATTCTCCAATCTGCACACTTTTATTTCCCTCTTGCGAGTAACAGAGGAGTAAGATAGAGGCATTTATATAGGGTTGTGAATACCATTTACTCAAATAGCATGTGAACGGCTAAAGGTTAAAAAAATGAATATTCTGTGTCTAGTGTGTGTGTGTGTGTGTGTGTGTGTATTTAGAAATACCAGTTATTCCTTCCCCATAGAACATAGGAGTCAAAGAGATACATTAGAAAACATCTGTGTTTATGTTTTTTTATTTCAGGTGAATCTACTGGGCCATGGACAACCACTTAACTGGACTTTGGCCAAGCCAAGTGGCATTATGGTAGAGTTGCCGCAGCTGAGCATTGACGAGATGCCCTGTGAATGGGGCTGGGCACTTGCACTGACAAACGTAACCTAACATGTACCAGAGGCCCACACTGGTTAACTTGAGCTCTAAGGACGTCATGTGTTTACTGTGATAGCACATGGAGAAAGCAAATATACCACTGACCAAGAAAAGCCAAATAATTAGGCAGTGCAGC
Source organism: Dipodomys ordii (assembly GCF_000151885.1). Taxonomy (NCBI): domain Eukaryota; kingdom Metazoa; phylum Chordata; class Mammalia; order Rodentia; family Heteromyidae; genus Dipodomys; species Dipodomys ordii. The sequence goes on from NW_012267314.1 coordinate 9,242,040, forward strand.
CCTTTTTTCCCTTCTCCCTAAGTTCTTCACTAAATCACACATGGCAACCATTTTAGCTTTCCTCTGAATTTTTCCATAAAGTCTCTTAACATTGGATTTGTTTCTATGTGTAAGTCAGAGGTAGAACTTTGTTTTAGAGCAACTAGGAATTGGTGATGCTCTCCTATTCCTATGTAGGGTACCTGGAAATAGAACCTTTAAAGAAGTTATTAAGGTTGCATGATGGGATCATGTGAAATTAAAAAGCTTCTACACAGCAAAAAAAAAAAAAAAAAGAGAGTGAGAGAGACCTTTATCAGAATCAATAGACAATCTGAAATTGGGGACAAATCTTTGCCGGGGGGCTGGGAAGGTGGCTCAGTGGTAGAGCGCTTGCCTTGCATGCATGAGGCCCTGGGTTCGATTCCTCAGCACCACATAAGCAAACAGAAAAAAGCTGGAAGTGAGGCTGTGGCTCAAGTGGTAGAGCACTAGCCTTGAGCTGAAGAGCTGAGGGACAGTGCCCAGGCCCAGAGTTCAGGCCTCACGACTGGACCAAAAAAAAAAAATCTTTGCCGGCTATTTTTTTATTGGCTGAAGGATTAATCTCCAGAATATAAGAAGGGATCCAAATATTAAATGCCAAAGAACAACCCAATTAATGAGTGGGCAAATGAATTAAACAGTTTTCCAAACAAATAGAAATGGCCAATAAATAGATGATGAGCTGGGCACCAGTGTAATCCCAGCTACTAAGGAAACCAAGACCTGAGGATCCTAGTTCAAGGCCAGCCCAGGCAGGAAAGTCTGTGAGACTCTATCTCCAATTAACCAGCAAAAATCAGCAAGTGGGCTTGGTGCTGGTGGCTCACGCCTGTAATCCTGGTTACTCAGGGGGCTGAGATCTGAGGATCACGGTTCAAAGCCAGCCCAGGTAAGAATGTCAGTGAGACTCGTATCTCCAATAAACCACCAGAAAACTGAAGTAGCACTGTGGCTCAAGTGGTAGAGCACTCACCTTGAGCTGAAGAGTGGAGGGACAGCACCCAGGCCCAGAGTTCAAGCCCCGTGACTGACAAAAATTGGCAAGTGGAGCTGTGGTTCAAGTGGTACAGTGCCAGACTTGAGTGATAAAATTAAGGTATAGAACTTAGGCCCCAAGTTCAAGTCCCAGTAATTGCCCACCCCTATCCCCTTCCCCCCCCCAAAAAAAAACAGATGCAAATATGTTCAACATAGCCACCAGGGACACTCAAATCAAAAGAACACAGAGATTCCATTTTACCCGTCTCAGTAGCTAATATCAAGAAAACAGCAATAGCCAGGCTCCAATGGCTCACGCCTGTCATCCTAGCTATTCAGGAGGCTGAGTGAGATCTGAGGTTCATAGTTCAAAGCCAGCCTGGGCAGGAAAGTCCGTGAGACTCATCTCCAATAAACCACCAGAAAACCGGAAGTGGCACTGTGGCTCAAATGGTAGAGTGCTAGCCTTGAGCTGAAGTGCTGAGGGACAGCACCCAGGCCCAGAGTTCAAGCCCCATGACTACCACCACCAACAAAAACAGCTATAGACACTGGCAAGGATGGGGTGGAGGAGGAACCTTATGCCTTATACATTGTTGCTAGGAGTGTGAAGTAGTGCAGACACTATACAAGTCAGTATGGAGGTCCCTCAAAACACTATAAAGTCCGAACTACCCTATGATTCTGTTATAGCACTCCTGGGCAAATAGCTGAAGGAATACAAATGAGCATGCTGTAGATACCTGCACACCCATGCTTATAGCAGTACTATCACAGCAGTCAAACTGGAACCAGCCTAGGTGCTCATCAACTGATGAACAAAACATGTGATAGACTCATACTTGTAATCTCAGCTACTTAGAAGGCAGGTAAGGGAGGATTGTGGTTGGAAGCCACTATCTAGTGCAGGAGAACTAGAAACCTGATCACAAGATTATAAGCTGGGCATGGTGACACACACCTGTAATCCTAGCTACAGAGAAGGTGTAGGTAGGAGGGTAGTGGGCTGAGAAGAGCAGTGGTCAAGTAGTCCCTGGCAAAATGATACCCTATCTGAAAAAAATCAATGAATAATAAAAACTAGAAAACATGGCTCAAATGATAAAGCCCCGAGTTCAATCCCTAGTATTCCCGTCCCCCCCACACTCACATGAACTATGTACTACGTAACTTGTGGGCAGGGATGGAGCGGGAACTGGGGCAGAACAAAGGAAGGGGTGACATTTTTGAAAAAAGAAATGTACTCAGCCAGGTGCTGATGGCTCATAGTTGTAAACCTAGCTATTCAGGAGGCTGAGATTTGAGGATCGCAGTTCAAAGCCAGCCTAGGAAGCAATGTCTGTGAGACTTATCTCCAATTAACCACCAGAAAACTGGCAGTAGTGCTGTGGCTGAAAGTGGTAGATCACTAGCCTTGAACAAAAAGAGTTCAGGGACAGTGCCCAGGCCCTCAGTTCAAGCCCCATAACCAGTAAAACAAAACAAAAAACTCCAAAAAAAGAAAGAAATCTACTCACTGCCTGACTAATGAAATGGTAAACCCTCTGTATAATACTTTTAAGAATAACAATAAAATTGTATTAAAAATAAAATACAAATGAGGAAACATACAGTCTTTTTTAAATAAAGAATGAAGTCATTTGCAGGAAAATGGAACTGAAGATCTTCATGTTAAAGTGAAATAAGCCATTCTTTGAAAGAAATATTATGTTTTTCCTCATATATGGAATCTAGACTTAAAAAAAATGACCTAAGTCTAAGACTAGGACTATTAGAGTAGAAACAGTGGGAGGAGGGGGAGGTGAAAAGCTCAAGGGTGACAAACACATTGGAAGTATTTTAAATACACATGAAAAAATGAAACCTGTTAAAATAATTTAAAAGAGGAGGGAGAAAGAACAGTAAAAGGAATGATTAAAGTATACTACACATATGGAAATACTGCACCAAAATAACCCCTTGTACAATTAAGACTTCACTATTCGTTTCTTACCCTCTTCTATTTAGCTATCTAATTTATAGGGAGAACATAAATTGATTTATGAAAATAAGCCATTCCTAGCAAGATACTGACACTGAGGACAATGATTCATTTATTTCTGACCTCATTGCACTTCTAAATGTATAGATATAATCAATCAGTTCTTTTTTAGAATGTAGTATTATTTATTTTTTTCTGTAAGAAAGTTAAAAGAAAAGCATCACCTTACCAGCTAAAATGAAAATTTAAAAACCTCTGTTCTGCAAAAATAACAGCAAAAATAGTAGGGGACAAATACATGAATGGTTGAAAAGTATTAACTAGAAAAATTCTATTTTATTAAAATAGTTTATTGCAATAAGATATTCAATGTACTCAAAATCAATACAAAGTAAGTTGTTAGAATTATTTACATAAAACTATGTAATCAATAATAGCCATGCACAGTGTCAACACAATTTTAGCTTATAGGTCAGTTTAAAATTCTCTAAGGTAAGCCTTAGAAAATACCACAGAGAAATAGCAAAGGAAAAAGGAGCTGATTGAATTGTTAAAGTTCACTGATTTTCATAAGAAGGAAAGTCCTCTGGGTGTATCTGAGACAGCCATTTATTCCTCTAAAGGATAACTGGAGAAAAGTCTGATTTACTTTTGTTAGAAAGGCAGAGTGCAAGTAACTTTGATTAAAGAGCAGATTTCCCAAACTCCACACATTCTAGACCTATTTCCCAAACAGATTTTTTCTCAAGATTAATGTCAAAGTATACAACATTTCATCTCATAAGTATATATGTATAAAAGTATCTACATTTGTTTTTAGTCAGTTTGGATCAAATATCCATGGTGTAACAAACTATAAATTCCATTATTTGCACTGTGTGTACATATATTCACAAAACTGGTTTTTTGATGGACTTAAAAATATATTAAGATGCTAAATAAATCTACTTCATTATGAAATGAAGACTTTGATTAAGAATATATTTTTATTAGGCATTTTGGTAACAAATTGTTGCTCTAGGTATAGTTGATTCATTCCATGTATTTTGTAGCATGAATGGATCCCACGAGTTTTTCTTGAAGGAAAAAGTCTCACTTCTCCAGTTGCTGAGGGGTGCTGAAGGCTTCGTACACATTAGCAGCGAAGTCTCTCACCTGTTCCATCGTCAACAGGTCCTAGCAAAGAACACAGGGAAACGTAGCGTTCGGACACACTGATGAATCTGAACTCACTTCAAATAAGCCAGGAATTTACTTGTAACTTCGTGGTATTTAAGGATAAGAAGGATGCCATTTATGGGAAGGAATCTTTTTCTTGTAATAGACTATAGGAAATAATGCATTGTTTAGGTTCTTATGAGAAAGACAGTGGTATAATATAGGGGAAAGAATCCAAAATCGTCTTTGTGTAGGTTAGGTGCTACGAGAATTTCTACTGAATAAATGAGGGCAATACAAAAGTTGTAAGCCTACAGATACTTTTGATATACACATAACACGACTTTGTATTTTAACATGATTTGTGTATGTGTAGTATGCATATTTTACATATGCATAACACATATGGACAAATAACATAATTTAGAGCAAAGGTGCTTAACTTCTCCCAAGGGATTTGGGAATGTAAAACTATGAAAAAATTATCATTGTACTCCTATTAAAATCAGTTTTACTCAATGCATTCCCCAAAAGATGGAGCTGGAGGTAGTCTAGTGAAAAAACTAAGTACTTCATTGCTTATGCAGCTTTTAGTGATGGATTACTGATGCACTATTATAGTTATATTTTGTTAACTACTACAATGCTTTATTTTTATTTTTTTACAAAATTTTCTTGTCCTCCTCAGTTTCTATGAGGCACCGAATCTTTACCACAACACATGATAACACTACGTAAATTCAACTAACGCTTACAATGTGTCTGGACTATAGTGCAGTAAACATGTATTTATGCTGTAACATGGAAAATGTATTCCCGACTGTATAAATTACTATTAAACATTATTACTCTATAGGCATTCTGCCACACTCATATTGCAGTTTCCAATTTTTGTTTTTATAAAATAAACCATCAGAGAATGTAGTTTTATGTTAGAAAACATGATCGCATCATGAATGCAATTTGTTTTCAAAAATACCCCCAAGCTTTCTTCTTACCTGAACAAAATGACTAGGTGTTTCACTGCAAACGGAATGGATCTGTCCATTTACTATGGGAATTATCTTAGCTAAAGGCAGGCTGACACTGGAGAGACTGAAAAAATTAGCACAGTAATTAATTTTTGAAATTCCCTTATAGACATTTTAACTTTTTTTTTTTGTTCCAGTGCTGAGGCTTAAACTCAGGGCCTGGGTACAGTCCCTGAACTTTTCTGCTCTAGACTAGCACTCTACAATTTGAGCTACATGCCCACTTCAGGCTTTTTTGGTAGTAGTTAATTGGAGAGAAGAGTTTCACAGACTTTCTTGCCTGGATGTGGCTTTGAACCACAATCCTCATATCTCAGCCTCCTGAGTATCTAGGATTATAGTTGTGAGCCACTTGTGCCCAACTTTAACATTTTAATTATACAAGCAATATAGACATTGAAGGATACTTACAAAAATATGTTTAAAAAACTCAAATAGAATTATTCCACACAGAAATAACAATTAAAACTGACTTAATAGATAAATTCTTATATACATATATGTATGTATTCATGATTTTGTATTTTATTTTTTAACTTAGGCCCTAACTCTCTGAATATATTCTTTTTGGTTTTTTGGGGTGTAAGAATTTTTCTATCTTCTTTAAAATTCCAAAGTTTGATTTTTGAAAAATGATTATATAAAGCCAGGCACCAATGGCTCATACTTGTAATCATAGCTACTCAGGAAGCTGAGATCTGAGGATTACGGTTCAAAGCCAGCCTGGGAAGGAAAATCTGAGACTCTTATCTCCAATAAACCACCAGAAAACCAGAAGTGGCACTGTGGCTCAAGTGGTAGAGCGCTAGCCTTGAGCTGAAGAGCTGAGGGACAGCCGCAGGCTCAGAGTTCAAGCCCCATGACCACCACCACCACCAACAACAAAATAAACACAGCCCAAAGCACCATGTTTTGAGTATGGTATCATTTTTCTGTGTTACCTTACCTATTCATGGAGTTGCCATACTGGAGGTCCTGTTCTGTAGGTCGAAAGAATTCAGCCATATTGTCCAGAAGTCTGCTGAATCCTCTATTTAAACAGGTATTCAAAACCATGCTAAAATCTGGGCTACATAAAATAAGAAGTATATATTACTTTTTCTAGATTTTTCAATAAAAAGGAAAAAATTCAATAATTATGTGTCCACTTCTGAGAGCCACAATTCTAGTTACAATCTCACAGCCTGAAGTATTGTAAAGATTTATGGAGGAGTTAATTTTTCAAAGTTAAACATTAAATTCATTTATTATAATTAGCACAACACAATTAGGAATTCACCCAAATCCCTAGATTTTCTTAGGTTAAGCAGCGTTTTGCATAATGTGTTTTTTGTTTTTTTTTGGGTCCGGTCGTGGGGCCTGAACTCTGGGCCTGGGCGCTGTCCCTCAGCTCTTCAGCTCAAGGCTAGCGCTTTTCCACTTGAGCCACAGCGCCACTTCCGGCTTTTTTCTTTTTGCTTATGTGGTGCTGAGGAATCGAACCCAGGGCCTCATGCACGCAAGGCAAGTGCTCTACCACTGAGTCACCTTCCCAGCCCTAATGTGTTTTTAAAAGTGTCAATAGTATTACTTTTTGGGGGAATCTTCTGAATCCTCGTACAATGACCAACTATATCTTTGCTTTACAATCTTTATTGAGACACAATTCTCTATTGCTTCCAATTCCAGAGCAACTGGGATTCCTGGTCTGGGTCACCATAGCTGGCTTTCATTTTATTTTGGACTCACTAGATCACACAGTAAATTTAGGTCTTCTTCCCTTTCCTCTCTACAACTTTCTCTCTTCCTTTCTTCTTTTGGGGTGTGTGTGTGTGTGTGCTGGCACCAGGGTTTTAACTCAAGGGCTTGTACTTGCTCATCTTTTCTACTTTATGGCCTGACATTCTGACCTTAGTGCTAGTTATTTGGAGATCTAACTGGAGTTAGAACCTCTCAGGTTTTTCTTTGTAGACTGGTTTTGAACCACAATCCTCAGATCTCAGCCTCCTGAATAGCTAGGATTACAGGTACCAGCCACTGGTACTTTCTTTTTTCTTTTCATTTCTGTTTTCCATTTCTTTCCTTCTCTCTCTTTCTTTTAAGGAAAAATACATTTAACTTTTAATTAAAAAATTTAGACATTAGCTTGGTAGTTACTTTTTTAAAAAACAATTTTATTCTATTGTAAACATGCTGTACACAGAGGGGTTACAGTTACATGAGTAAGGTAATGGGTACATATCTTGTCCAGCATTGTTTTTTCTACTACTATCCCTTCCCTCCCCCATTTCCTTCACTCCTCCCCCACTGAAGTTTTATTCTCTCTCTTTTTTTAACTAGAAGTTGAACTCAGGAACTCTCCTTTACAAATGCTCTACCACTTGAGCTCAACTCTCAGCCTCATTTGTTTTGTGTTTTGTTTTTAATATAGGGTCTCATTAACTTTGTACGGGATAGAAGAGAACTACACTTGGAGTACAAGTGACCAAAAATGCTAATTTCTAGTCTTCTTAGATATTCATTGACACTCAGCTCAAATTCCTTTTTTTTTTTTTTTTTTTTGCTGGTCCTGGGGCTTGAACTCAGGGCCTAGTGCTGTCCCTGAGCCTCTCTGTGCTCAAGGCTAGCACTCTACCATGAGTCATGGCACCACTTCCAGCTTTTCTGAGTAGTTAATTGGAGATAAGAGTCTCATATTTTCTTTTCCCCGGCTGGCTTTGAACTGTGATCCTCAGATCTCAGCCTCTTTAATAGCTAGGATTATAGGCATGAACCACCGCACCTGGCTTCAAATTCTTTCAAAAAAAATTTTAAAGTAGTTGCACAGAGGTTTCAATTCAACATGTCATGTTAGTTTAAGTCTATCACATTTTTAAAACTAGCTCCCTTTTCCCATTTCTGTTTCTTTATAGTCAAAAATAAAGCAATGCTTATTGCTTAAAACTTTCTAATAGCTTCCTATAAATCTCAGAATTTAAAAAGCATTACATACAAGGCTTACATGTTGTGAGTTACATGGTTCTACATATGTTATAAGAAAAATGCTGCCGGGCGCCGGTGGCTCATGCCTGTAATCCTAGCTACTCAGGAGGCTGAGAGCTGAGGAGTGCAGTTCAAAGCCAGCCCAGGCAAGGAAAGTCCATGAGTCTCCTTTCTCCAATTAACCACCAGAAAACTAGAAGTTGCACTGTGGCTCAAGTGGTAGAACGAGCTCAGGGATAGCGCCCAGACCCAGAATTCAAATCCTACAACTGACTAAAAAAAGAAAGAAAGAAAATAAAGGAAAATGCTGAAATACACATAATGTATTGTTTTTAATACTAAATAAGTAATGATAATGGAAAAGAATCAAGCAATCACAAATACCACATAAACAATTGTCTTATGGATTAAAAGGTCCAACATCCTATTTCTCCATCCTCACTTCCTGGTCACTGTGCTCAGCACTGGTCTCCTTGCTGTTCCCTGAATAAGATAAACATTAGCTTCTGTGCACCTGTTCTTCTTCAAACTGTACTCTCTCTAATCATAAATCTCACATCCACGGGGGATTCATATCTGCTCCAACGAATCTTCTCAGAGAGCCTTTTCAGACCAACCTATCACAAACAGCATCTCTACTCTCTCTCTATCCTGGCAACATGCTCATTTCATCAATGAAGTCACAAATACTTAACAACATAGTAAGCTTATTAATTTTTGGATTTTTGTTTTTCCCATTAGAAGTCCCAGAAAGAATGAACATGAGGCACCTAAAGCAGTATCTAATATAATAGACCAAAGAATATTTGAAGAAGATAAATGAATCAATATATTAATCCTAATGTTGAAATGCAGAAATCATACTCTAGACCAATTGTTTTTTGCAGAGTTGGTTTACTAAACATTTGCTCTGTGAAGTGGGTATGCCCCATGGTAGAGGACTAGGTTAATACTACATTTGGGAATAATAAGCATACAGATTGCAGTTAGAGCAATGGAAGTGTAAATGCAATTTTATCAGAGGTTGCTGATAAAATAAGAACAATCCCCTGGAAGCACTAATGTTTAAAGGAAAGACAGAGTTACAAGAACCTAAGAACTAGGAGAGAAAATATATGTTCACATATGTGACAAAACAATAAGAAATGCTTTATCAATAGTGTCAAAAATCAGAGAAAAGTTGAGAAAGAAGAACATTACATATTCCCTGTATTTGGCAAAAGATCAACATTGACCTTTCCTAGAGTCTCATGGAATGATTTGGTGAAGATCTGAAAAGAAAACAAGAATCAGTGGCTACTGGACAAAGACAAAGCGCTGACAAATTTTGACATGGGATTCGTGACTCAGTTCTAACTATCAGTGCTGATTTTCTTCAAGATCAAGAAGAAGTTATCCTAAGAAAGGAATATCATTTCCTCAGAAAAGAGAACTAGAGGGAAAAAAAGGCATAAATTATCCCAAGGACGCATCTGACATCTTTAATTGAGAAATGAAATAGATTAATTCAAGAATCCAATGTATGTGCTACAAAATTAAGAAGAATGAGGGAAGGGGTAGCCAGAGGATGGTTGTGTGAGAATGTTCAGAGGGGTGACATTGATTAAGATATGTCGTTTCCATAAATTGCTTTGTTAAATGCAACTCCTTTGTACAATTCTTAAAGATAATAAAAAATAACAGATATTTATATCCTTTAACATATAGTCAGATACTATGGTATTTCTCAATGATAAAATTACCTTAAAAGTTTAAGTGGCTCAGCTAAGGTTGAGCAGCCTTGAATTCAGTTCATGGGGTCTTATATGCACTGTCTTTTATATGTTATTTTCTCAGTTTCTGACTCTGCCTCTATTTTGGGTGCTTCAAAACAGCAACAGTTTAGACAGGAAGTGAAATTTTTATCACTCAAAGATTTTAGGAGCTAGGTGTGATATTGCACACCTCTAATCCTAGCACTTAGGATGCTAAGGTAAGAGGACTGTGAGTTCAGGATCAGTTAAGACTTGAGAGCAAGACCCTGTCTAACAAAATACAAACAACCAAAAGAGGTTTTATTAACATCATTGTCTACTCTAACTGATTTAGGGTTAATGAGTCATTCTGAAGATGGTGTCTAACTGTGTGTGTGTGTGTATGTACAAACATATGTGCATACTAGAGGGCTGAGTAGAGCTGATTAGTGCTTGCTCTCAAGAAACAAGAACAGTTCTTCCTACCTCCCCACTTTATCATTCAGTAGCTTCAACTGGGTAGCTGAACTTCAATTTGATAGCCACAGCATGTGGCTACAGTTTCAGTTTTGGTGGTTAAATTTTACTTTTTTGTTTCTGTTTAACAGAGCTGCTTGTTGACCATGTGCTAGTATATGTACGTATGTATGTATGTATGTATGTGTGTGTGTGTGTGTGTGTGTATATATATATATATATAGTATACAAGAATTATTATAGGATGGTTTATCAAAATATAAATGCTACTATTTTCTGACTCTTTAACAGTAGATCAGGATCTTAAACAGTGGGTATCTTAAAAAAAAAAAACCATTCCATCTACTTTAGGCAGGAAATCCTTCCTGAAGGCACAGGAACAGACTTAAAATTTAATTTTTAATGCAATGTTGACTATCTGTTCAAGAAACACTAACAAGTGTTAAGTTCATATAAAGTACAAACACAGTTTCCTTTACATGCAGTCTACATACCTTTCCAACATGTCTCTAGTTTCACTGAGAAGTTTAATAGTGGTAATGTCTCTCGGAGAAAGCCCACAGGCCTGTAAAATGAGAATGCCACATTTCAGTGTGCAGATATTAGCAGAGGATCATGAAGTAACTGGTCAAAGTCACAAACTAAAAAATTCTGGAAATTTAAAAGCATAAGTTCTATCAAGAATCAGAACTAATTCCAAAGTCTTAAACCTATATAAGGCTGTAAGGTCTTTATTTGGACCTTCTTTGGTTGAATTCTAGCATATACAGACAAGGAAGAAGGTAGGTTTGAAGAATGCAGAGGAGGTATATTTTTCTGTCACTCTGAAGAGATTTTATCAGGAAATATGGGTGTTTTTTCAGTCTGACTTTCTGTTTCAGTAGGATTTGGTGCATTGTCCTATCTTTACCCATCCCTTTGAACCATTTTCTTTTTAGTTCCACTATTAAATTTTAAAATTTGCTACTGTTTCCTAGCTCCAGAAAGCTTCTTATTTGGTGAAAGGTCACTGATGATCGTTTTTATTGTATTTTCTTGAGGTCCTATTTTGTAAGTTTTTTTTTCTGTTTTCTTTCTTTACTTCTGTCCCCTTTGTTCAGTTTAGTCTCTGTCTTTCAAATCACAGAATACCTCAAATAGATTGTGACTTTTTTCTTCTTTTCTGGACCACTCATAAATACAGTGTCTCCCCCCTAGGGGGTCATCTGTGGAGTGTCTAGGGAAAGGGAAAGGAAAAATCTGCCATCAATGAGAACATGGCATTCTATTAATGGGGCTCTATGCTGAAGTATTACAGCTTCCGAGGCTCTGCTGGATAAGTAAGAGCTAATATCCCAATCGCTGAAAATTTAAGTTTAATTCAATTTATAAATGAAAAATTACTAATTTTAAGATAAGCTACATAGGGGCTGGGAAGTTGGCTCAGTGGTAGAGTGCTTGCCTTGCATGCATGAGGCCCTGGGTTCCATTCCTCAGCACCACATAAGCAAAAAGAAAAAAGCCAGAAGTGGTGTTGTGGCTGAAGAGCTGAGGGACAGCGCCCAGGCCGAGTTCAGGCCCCACGACAAGCCCCCCCGCCCCCCCCCCCAAAAAAAAAGATAAGCTACATAGCATGCAATCTTTGGCATTTTTATTGCTCTTAATCAATGAATAACTTATATAACAAGTAATCAGGATACACAGTATGTACCAATGCCAGAGGTGATAACTGTTAATATTATAGTCTTTTTTTGTTTCTCAACTAGATGATTACAGCTTTCTTCCAGTCATTTTCCTGCTGACATTCCTTATTTATTTATTTATATTGTTTATTTATTTGTCAGTGGTGGGGCTTGAACTCAGTGCTTGAGTACTGTCACTGAGCATTCTTCATTCAAGGCTAGCACTTAACCACTTTTAAGCTATAGTGCCACTCCCAAGACATTATTTATTTTTGAAAGTATGTTTGAATGTAGTTTAAATTTATGGCCACAAATTGGAGCTCAGATTCCTTTTCCTGGCATACGAAACTCTTCATGATCTTGCCCTAACATAATATTGCCCTAGGTTCTGCCGTTTGATCTCACACTCATAGCTCTATAGATACACTGAAGACGTTGCCTCTAGAATTTTCCAAGTATAATGTATATATTCCTTGTTTTACATCTGGCATATATATATATAGATAGATATATATCTACATAGAGATATCTATCTATATATATATATTTCAGTGTCTGTTTCATATTATTACTAAATAATATAAGTAGCTAAAATGGTAAGTGATTTAAACTAGAAATCAGCCATGTTTTATTTTCTATTTTAGCATGGTTTTATTTAAATTATTGGAACACATGTCTTTCAATCACTTTTCTGGCGCTGGTGGCTCACGCCTGTAATCCTAGCTACTCAGGAGGCTGAGATCTGAGGATCGCGGTTCAAAGCCAGCCCGGGCAGGAGAGACTGTGAGACTCCTATCTCCAATAAACCACCAGAAAACCGGAAGTGGTGCTGCAGCTCAAGTGGTAGAGCGCTCGCCTTGAGCTGAAGAGCTGAGGGAATGCGCCAGGGCCAGAGTTCAAGCCCCATGACTGACCAAAAAAAAAAAAAAATTCAATCACTTTTCAAGAGACTCAGAAATCTAATTTCAAGAATAACAAACAGAGAACAACAACCTGATTCAATGGTTAAGAATTACACACCTGGACTGCAAGTGGAGTTTCTTCATCTGGCATCATATAATGGCATAATAGAGATTTGGATCCATCCTTATTAATCCAAGAAGAAGATTTATGCTGTTCAACAAGAGTTCTGATTTCTTTTAGTTTTTGCTCCAAGTCCAAAAGGGATAAAGAATGTTTAAGAGAAACACTAGAAACATAGACAATTGGAATAAATTGAAACTAGATAATACATTTCAAACACATCCTTTTCTTTTTCGCCAGTCCTAAGGCTTAAACTGAGGGCCTAGGTACTGTCACTGAGCCTCTTTATATGCTCAAGGCTAGTGCTCTACCACTTGAGCTTCAGTGCCACTTCCAGCTTTTTCTGAGTAGTTTATCAGAGATAAGTCTCACATGGGGACTTTTCTGCCTGGGCTGGCTTTGAACCATGATCCTCAGATCTCAGTCTCCTGAGTAGCTAGGATTGCAGGCATGAGCCACTGGCACCAGGCTAACACACTCTTTCATAACAGACCTGTCTGCAAACTTGTTCTATCTGGTCAAATCACAAAATGCTAACTGGACTAGAATGGAGAAACCAGACACCAGTTGCAGGTCATTATTATGAAGCCAAGGAAATTCACCTTTGCTACAGATTACATAATAAAATCCCTACTATAATTATAGATATTGTTAGTATAAGTGGGAGGTAAAAGTCTCAGCAGCAGATTTTAAAGTAGATTGTTAATTTCATAATCCAAATTCTTCTGATTTGTTTGGAAATAAATAAATGTTTCTGCCCAATATGTAAAGGTGGAGACTTACAAAAAAAGGGACTCTACAAAGCAGTACTGAGGGCTGGCATCCGTATTATCACAAATAGTTTCACAGTTCACCATTTGTCAAGTCACTAACTTCACTGGAACAATTCTACTTTTTCTGTAATTCACCAGAATCAAGAAGTCAGAAAAATACCTTACCTTCCTAAAACTTTTTGCACAGCTTGTTTAATGACAGTGATCAGTTCTGTCAGACCTATTAAGGGAGAAACATGATGAGAAGCCTTGTTCCCCTAGATAAGTCCTCAATAATACAAATAAATGAAATCGGTATAGAGGCCACAAAGTAGAGTCTTACCATCTCCGAGGAGATGTTGGATACTTGATAAATACTGCTGCTGGACGTCTGGGGGAGCGAGAGCTGTCTGCACAAAACAGAAATAAAGTTACATTATTCAAGACGTCCACTATTTTTTTTAATTTTATTTGTGAAGATACTGTACAGAGGGGTTACAATTACATGGGCAGGATAATGCGTACATTTCTTACCAAGCATTGCAGCCTCCTCCTTTTGTTTACCCTTCACATCCCTTCCCAGCCTCCCCCTTCCCCCCAAGACGTCCACTATTAAAGAAGCAATATTTTTGGTAGAATTTGAGATTTTTCAGGCTCTGGGATGGTAGGAATAATATTCTTTAACATGCAGAAAGTCTACTTCCAAAATATTTTTAAAAATCAGAGTGCTAAAAGCTTACAATCTTATGAAATATAAAGGTATATGCATTGTAAAATACATTACAAAAATGAGTAAACGCTCAAACTGAACTTCCTGAAAGAGCAACATGCAATTATGTCCACTAAACTTACAGAGCCATTTTTGCCCACTGCTGCATTGTCCAGGTAAATATATCCACCAATTATGTTTAACTGGACTCTCAAAAGAACAACCAGCATACAGGTGCTGTACACGGCCACAACACTTCTTGTGAAACCTTCAGAGAGAGAGAAAAAAAATAACCCTTGTGTTGTTATTAAAACACCAGGAAATGTGTGAAATCCTGAACTATCCCTATGCCTTTTTAAAAGAATAAAGTATCTTTAAAATGTATTTATAACTATATCAAATATGAAAATGTATTAGTTCAAAATATCTCATACTTAACATATGAGCAGCACCACTATCACAAAACCAGAAAGAAAAAACAAACAAATACACACACACACACACACACACACACACACACACTAAAATAAAATGAAATAAAGCTGAGTTGTTCAAAGGGGCCATTATAGATTTAAGAGAAGAGGGCTATTGTTCTTCTATGGCAGGCAAAGGAGTAGAAGCCAGCCATGTACTGAAGGAAGGTATAGAAAGAGAAAAGTAAGCTTCAAGGCAGAAGAGCATGTGGCTGTTGAAGACAGAGGGCAGAGGAGATGGCCAAGAGATCTAGTAGGAGGAAGGCATCCAGGGGATTTAGAGACATAGAAGTTACTACTCATGCTGGGAAATTTGCTTGGGTGGAGGGAAGAGAAGAAAAGCCAGGCTACAATGTATCAAAGAATGAGTGGGAGTGAAGGACTGAAAAAAAGGGAATGAGGAAAGTTTTGGCCACAGGGAGTGAGAAAAAGTGTAATAGCAGAAAAGGACTAGAGGATTCTAGAAAGGTTCCATTCATTATTCTGTTGATAAGAATTAGTTTAGTGGATGGGAAAACAAAGGGATGATTTCTACTATTGAGTTTTTGAGACATAAAGACATATACAGGCTCCAGGTAAACACTTCAAATTTTTATCAGGAATGAAAGTTTTCATACAATAACATGGTAAAGCTACTTTATTAGATGACATACAAACTTCCTTTAACATATAAGGGTAGGAACTGAGGACAAGGCTCAAGTGGTAAAGCACCAGCCATGAGTAGAAAAAAATCGAGTGAGGATAAAAGGTCATGAGTACCTTATTACCAGAAGGGGAAAAAATTACCTATAGATACAACTCTCTATATACATACACACATACATACACTGTTAAAAATATCAGAACTATCATAAGAACAACAATGATAATACCACCACCACCACCACTCATTATTTTCTGTGACTGGATATTATATCTACTCATCTACTTGATGAGTGTTTTATAATCCTGAAGACTTTATAAGGTAAAAAGACACTCATATGATATAGAACAAAAAACTTCCCTTATAAACAGTTCAAGGATGTGCTGTCACACAGAATATGTAGGCTTACTTATTATCTTTAGATCCTCCCATATTTCTATCTTGTTTGAAGGCCTAAAGGAAAAAAAAGTCAGAAAACATAATGAGTGTTAGGGCTGGAGCTCCATGGTCCGGTGAGTGCCTGGTACATACTGATTTCCTGCACACCCCTCTCCTGTGCTTCCCGAAGTGACATGTTGATGTAAATTACCTGGTCATTTTGTTTATAGTAAATCATATGGCTTATCTATTTATAATGTATGTGAATAATATTTATTACAGTGGAAACAATTTAGGGAGGTAAGCTGGGTTAGGAAGACATTCCGTAAGCTCTCAATGCTAAGATTTCTTTATAATGTCAAAATAATAGGAAATCTAGTTTTATGACAAACAATGTGTGAATGTTTTATTGCCCTAAAAGCTCTGTGTAATGAAAGAGTCTAAATAATGAACAAAATAAAATGGATTTAGTAAAATACTCATTTGTTTTTAAACTGAGTTTATATATCACAAGCTTTTCTTATAAAGAAAATAAGGAAGCTAAGCCTTTTAATAAATATTTTAGTTCAACCTATAAACTATGTAAGTGCAGTCCAAAACTGAAAAATGCCATAATTTTCAATTACCTGTTTTTTAGCAGAGCTGTAAGGCTTTCTGAGTTAAGCTGCTGCATTAATGCCTCTCTTAGTGTTGGGAGCATGGACAGTACTGTAATACAAATAGACAACAGAAATAGAAAATCACAAGCAATTCGCCTGCCATCACTGGAAATGCATGTTCTAGTTGCCCACATGACCATATTAGTAACCAGCAAGAGCTGGGAGGGAATGACAAGGTTAGAGAATTTCAAATATTATCATTAAAAGAGTTACTATTATGTGCTAATAAATAATTTACTAGCATATGTTAATAGAACAAAATTACATATATACCAAGATTATAGCCATATAGTTAGGTACATGCATAAGAGTTATTATTCCTAGATGTCAACACCGTGGTGATCTGTACAGTATGGATTATGGTTATTCCCCCCCCTCCCTTCCCCTCCCCTTCTTCTACTTCTCTTCCCTCCTGTCCCCTTTTCTTCACTTCTCTCTCCTCTCCTATCCCTTTTCTCTCTCTCTCTCTTTCTTCTTTCTCTCTTTCTTTCCCTTCCTCCCTCCCTTTCTCTCTTTCTTTTTGGTTGTGGGGCTTGAACTCTGGACCTGGGTGCTGTTCCTCAGTTCTTCACCTCAAAGTTAGTGTTCTACCACTTGAGCCACAGCTCTACTTCTGGTTTTCTGGTGGTTAATTGGAGCTAAGTCTTTGAACAGTGATCCTCAGATCTCAGCTTCCTGAGTAGCTAGGATTACAGGTGTGAGCCACCAGCGCCAGCCCATTTTTCTTTCTCTACTGAAATTTTAGTGCCTTTTCACTTTGAAGGGTTATCTATTCCCTGGAGATGCTAGCACCTGGTGGTGGCACTATTCTGGAATCTTTACCATGAGGCACTGGTGCCTGGCTATTTTTACTTTTACTGTTCCCTGTTTATTTCCCTGGTGCTGGGCACTCCAAGTATTTGCTGAGTGAATAGATAAATGAATAAGAGCCAGGTACTGGTGGGTCATGCTTACAATCTCAGCTAATCAGGAAGACAAGATCTAAGGACATCAGCTCAAAGCCAGCCTGGGCCAGAAAGCCCAGGAGACTCATCTCCAATAACCACCACCACCACCACCAACAACAACAAAACCCCAGAAGTAGAGCGCTAGACTTGAGCCAAAAACCAGAGATAGCACCCAAGCCCAGTGTTCAAGCTCCAGGACTGGCACAAAAACAAACCCCCAAACAAATAAAAACCCAAACTGCCCAAAACAAAGAATAAAAATTTATATTGATTTTAACAAGTCAACGTTAAAATAATATATTTCAGTTAATACAAATATGCACTAGATCAATCATTTGTCTCTTCCTCTAATTGCAGTGCTGGAAATTTATGAATTAATACACATCAACAAACAACTCTGTACATGAATAAACATTTCTCTTCGCCTCACCTGTCATATTGCAAGTCCTCTGGTTACTTTCAAAATGATACTGTCGTCGGGCTTGAGCAATATATTCTGCAGCCTCTCTTTCCTGTATTTCTCTAATTTTTTTCTGTCCGTATTTCCCCAGGATATATACTCCTAAAATCGTTTTTTAAAAATAAAGAAATATATTAATTAAGGTATTAAAAATCCCAACAGTATTTTAACCTAGTTTATCCAATTATAAGGCTCATCTCAAGCAGAAGCTAAAAATTAAAGAGCTTTATAGAAACCGTATTAAAGAACAGTATAAGACAGAACTGAAGAGAAAGATAAACATTGTCGTAGCTAAGGACCGAGGATATGAAGGAGACACAAGAAGCAAGCCCTAGGGAATCAAGTATTGAGAGGCTGGCAATGCCTTTAATAGTTTGCGGCGAACGCCTTCTCGGCCAGCGAGGAAGAACGACCACCACACCAGGAGTCTTCTCAGAACACGCTTTATTGGAGAGCCTTTGAATTGATGGGAGAGCTTGAGCGCGAGAGCGCGTGTACACAAAACATGGCCGCTTATATAGGGAATAGGAACACTGTCGTTTTCCCATTGGTCGTCTGCCTTTCGCCGTCACCAGGTGCCACGGGATTGGCTGGGGACTCTACATGGCTCGCGCATGCGCAAAGCCCAGGACCCACCGTCCTGCCAAGCACTGCCTAATATGGAGTTACCTCAAAACTGCAAGGAAGTGGGCGGCGGCACCTTGTAATGGCGTTCGCCCCGGCTCCCCACAATAGTTAACTGGAAAGATGGTAAACATTTAGCAATATGGAATTGTTTAAATAAATTATGATCTAGCCACACAATGAGATCTTATGTAGCTATTAAAAACCCACATTATTAAATAGTTAATGACTCAAAGAAATACACTGTTACATGATAAAGTAAGATCTCAGACGGTGTCTTCTTTTCTTTTCTCTCTTTTTCTTTCTTTCTTTTTTTTTTAGTTCATTCCCTTTTTGATAGTGGTAGTGGGATCTGGGATTTGAACTTAGGGCCCACCAAGACTCTTTTTATTTCTTAGGTTATTTTTCCAATACTGTCTTTAGTTTTTGCCTGGGTTGCCCTTAGACAGAGATCATCTCCATATTTTAGATTACTGACCCACAGTACTACACTGGGATTATTTTGTGTTGAGATTGAGAGTCTTGATAACTTTTTCCTTAGACTTGCTTCTAGAAGTAATTCTCCACATCTCTGATGCTTAAGTAGCAGATACAAGTCAATGCACCTGACAAATTATGTTTTTTTTTTGTTTTTTTGTTTGGTCATAGGGCTTAAATTCTGGGTTTGGGCACTGTCCCTGAGCTCTTCAGCTCAAGGTGAGCCCTCTACCGCTTGAGCCACAGCACCACTTCCGGTTTTCTAGTGGTTATTGGAGATAAGAGTATCACGGAGTTTCCTGCCCAGGCTGGCTTTGAACGTGATC
Source organism: Dipodomys ordii (assembly GCF_000151885.1). NCBI lineage: Eukaryota > Metazoa > Chordata > Mammalia > Rodentia > Heteromyidae > Dipodomys > Dipodomys ordii. Next base: position 9,261,515 of record NW_012267314.1, read on the forward strand.
CTCCTGAGTAGCTAGGATTACAGTTGTGAGCCACAGGCACCCAGCCAAATTTTGTCTTTTAATGGGCTAGATACATAAAAAATGGATGAGTTTTGATCCCTAATATATAATAAAAAATGTGAGGTAACAAATGATTTCCTTCTGTCTCTTTGAATTTTCCATATTTTCTTCAATAAACACATAATATTTCTTAAAGCTGTAAGGTGAAAATTTTTTAAAAGGATGAAAGAAAGGTAAGTTTATTTATCTGTGTATTCAAAAAATCTCTGGGAAAAGGAGAGAAGAAGAGACTATTACAATACTTCAGTGTAAAAACACAAATGGTATCATATGGTCTGTTTTTTAGCACATTTAAGCAGACACAATGAGATACAAATGTGTACATTTTTGCTCTATGCCTTGTGGGGGACAGTGTTGTCCTAACTAGGAACCTGAACACTCAGGTGGTTAATAACATTTGCTTAAGACATGCTGGAAAGATAAAAGTATGTCAACTAACTTTTATCTCTGATCAGCACCAATGAATGCCAGAAATGGAGTTTCACAGATGACATTCTTGGGGTTCCAGGCCTTTCCTCCAAACATTTGCAGAAGTAAAAACAAAACTTAAGGCTAATTCTCCACAGTGACAGGGATCAATAAATCTAGTCTAGCCTACAGAACATTTGGATTACAATACATCACATGAGCATATGTTTCACAGGTAAGACTCCAGTTCAGCTCTCATTATTTCAAAAGGATAATTTGGAGAAGAATTTAGGTATCTTTAAAAGTTAATGGCAGCTGTGAATGATATTCTTGAAAGAATTTAAATTTTTAGCCCCCAATAGTAATTATCAAGAAGCTGAGACCTATATAATTTCTTAATCAAATAGATAAATAAAGATGTAAAATTTACTGCTTGGGAGCTTTATTGTGTTTCTCAGACTGAGTGTCAGGAGGAGTAAAGCACTGAGAGGAAACCCGCTTCATAGCGGTGTACTGCCTGTCTATACGTTGCATGCTCCATGACAGAACTAAAGGCTGCTTGTAACTTGAGCGGAAATATATTTATGTTCATGAATAACAGAGTAACATTCTTCCATTTTGATCCACGCCCAAGATAATCTCAAGAAACAAAGGTACAAAGAAGCGACTGTGTTACAAGCAAACTCACTGAAGCTCCACAAAGACTGGATCTACCCACTGTGGGAAAAACTGTGGACTTGACTCTTCTGGAGGTGATAGTCCTTCTGCACCTCTAACTCCTCGTGTGAAGCCAGTATCCCTAAAGAAAGGAGAGCCATCTACTCAGCGTTTTGAGGGCAGGAGCCACTGTGACATTAGAGGAAGGCCCAGGGAACTTTAGCATCTGGCCCAACCCTGAGTAGGGGCACATGGACCAGACACTGCCAAAGCCTAAGGAAGAATCAGACATTCCTGATAAACTGTGACAGCCTATTCTGCTATAACTAGCTCTGAATGATTTGCTTCTATCATTCTTGCATAATAGACTAATAAAAGCTATGTGCCAAGTGATTATTATCTCAAGTTACTTTGTGAAATAAAATACTGCAATGACACTCTTTGCCTAGACATAAGTTTTTCTGGAGTAAATATAATCAGACATTCTTGTCCTGGGCTGTTTTGTAACCAACCTCATTGGTGTGGCCCTAGAGGAAATAACACTCTCCTTATACAAAAAAGCAGAATTTTGTCTTTAGCTCCTATGTCCTTTTCTCCTTTCCTGCCTTAAGCCTGTTACTGTCCTGGTACCTTTTATTGGGGAAGAGCACTACACTGATAGACCCTTAAAATGGGAAGTAGCATAGAGTTTTAGAATTAATCAGCAGTGACTAATGTTTGCCCCTAGCTAAAACCCAGTGTTTAACTGACATACCTCTTATTTAGTTATACAGAAAGTTGGAAATTGGGGCTGGGAAGGTGGCTCAGTGGTAGAGCGCTTGCCTTGCATGCATGAGGCCCTGGGTTCGATTCCTCAGCACCACATAAGCAAAAAGAAAAAAGCC
>NW_012267314.1:9265958-9267195 GCF_000151885.1 Dipodomys ordii
AGCGCTCTACCACTTGAGCCACAGTGCCACTTCCGGCTTTTTTCTTTTTGCTTATGTGGTGCTGAGGAATCGAACCCAGGGCCTCGAGCATGCAAGGCAAACGCTCTACCACTGAGCCACATTCCCAGCCCCTCGTCCTCTTCTTTTATTATTATTATTATTTTTTTCTGTATGTGTACCAAGACTAAAGCTTGAACTCTGGGCCTCCAGCTCTCTCTCTTGGTTTTTTTTTTTTTTTCACTCAAGGTGGGTGCTCTATGTGTTGGGTCACACCTCTGTTAATTGGAGATAAATCGGCTCAAGGGCTTTTTTCTGCTTGGGGCTGGCTTCAAACCTCTATCCTCAGATCTCTGCCTCCAGAGTAGCTAGTATTACAGGCATTAGCCACCTCACCCAGGAAAGTCCTTTATTATTCAATTTTTTAGTACTGGGGTTTGAACTAAGAGCATTGGTCTTTTTAGGCAGACACTCTACCACTGGAGCCACATCTCAAGTTCTTGGTTTTGAAGTACTTCAGTAGCCAAAGTATTCCGTAAGAGATAAGGATATTTCTTTAGAACTTAAGTTTTAAGCAATTTTCTCAAATTCTCTCCTAGACTTTCTCTTCTATTAGTCCAAAAGGCTTTTTATTCTCACCTTTGAAAAGGTTTTCAAGGTATCTCTGAAGCTGGGGATGAAACTCAGGGCCTCAATCAAGGTAGTATTAGCTACACACCCAGCATGGAGATTTTTATCTTACCTGTTTCTAAATCTCTCAGCCACCCCCAACCTTGCTAATCCTGTGAAGGCTGCAAGAACATCCTAACCCTAAATCCAGTCGCCCGTTGCGGTGGAATTCGTATTCTAAAAAGGACAGAGCCACAACTAGCACAAGGCTTTACGTTCCTCTCCCATATAATCATCCTTCCGTCCTTCAGTGCAACGTACTTCCAGTGGGGAAGATACCCTTCACCCTCGGCACCCCAAGTACAGGCTGTAGCGAACGCTTCTAGAATATTATGAAACTCGGCGTGCAGGGGTGAAACCCGAACCAACGCCTAGGAGTGCCAAAGAAAGAAGAAAATGAGAAAGCAGGCACCCCCGAAAGAACAGAACCCTGACACCGAACCTGCGGGTCCTCGGGGCCCGGGGGAAAGAGGTGTGCGTGGGGGAAGGGGCAGAGCGAGGGGCGGAGGCGCAGAGGCGGAAGGGGTCGGAGAGCAGCCTGGAAGCTCGCCCCGGCTCCGCAGGCGCCCGG
>NW_012267314.1:9271678-9409855 GCF_000151885.1 Dipodomys ordii
AAAAAAAAATCACAAAAAGTCTGTTAAGTTCAAAGCTATGCCCATGTTTCAAACCCACTTTGCTTAAACTCTTATGATTAGACTGGACAGAAGAGGTGGGGCCGAACCTGGGAAAGTATGAGGCGGGATAGAGTGAAACTGATTTTCAGCTTAATTAAGTCTGTTTTAAGCTTGTCACTGGAGTCAGTGCATGTGTGCACTATTGGAAGAGTTCCCTTAGGCTCACTTCCCTGGGCTTTGTGTCCTTCTCACCACCTCCTCCCTAACCTGCGGATCAGTGGCTCTCCTACAATCAGACCCTCAGCACAACCAGCTAGGCCACTCCTCAATGATGTGATTTGTCCTTTAAAAACACTCCAGTTCTTAATGTTTTCTAACAACACAAATTTGCCAGAGGAATAAAGAGGAAAAACCCAGAAGGAGTAAAGGAAAGCACCAACAGGCCCAGACCTCTGGCCGCCTGGGAACAGAGAGAGGCTGCAGGCTTACAGCACAGGCCCAGACCTCTGGCCACCTGGGAACAGAGAGAGGCTGCAGGCTTATAGCACTCCTGCAGTGCTTCCATGCTCAAGTGAATAAAGCAGGCCTCCTGCAGACAACACAGGACTCCTTGGCTCCCCTCCCCTTCCACCTGAGTGCATTAGATGTGGTCTCAGAGTATCTTCTGCATGTTTGAAATGGCTCCCACGGTTATACTTGTTTTTACTTAAGAGTTCTTTAAGGAGGTCGGTTTATAGAAAGGCCTTCCCAAACAGATGCCTACAGGATTTTGGTTTTTAAACCCTAAATTTTCCATGTTTCACTTGCCAACCTTCCCTCTTTTTGTCACTTGACCCATTTCTAAACCCAAACCCTGGTAAAACAGCTGATCAGTGAAATGAAGTGGTTCCCAAAGAGATGCAAGGCAGAACAGGGCCAAGAGCCCTGGAACTTGATATCTGGTGAGTTCGCACACAGTGTGTTGAGCAAGTGAATGAAGAAGAACCAAGATGTCTGTATTCGAGACCAGCTCTCTAGCATGGGCGAGCCATCTGACTGTCTGTGCCTCAGTCTCCTCATTGGTGGAACAGAGGAGGTCCATTATACCTGACTGGTAAGCTTATAAACCAAATGAATTGATACTTAGTGCTTAAACTGGTCCCAGGAAAACCAGGCTTTCAGATAGTCATTAGCCCTTGTATTTTCAAGTCCTCAGAATTGGAACACTTGAGACAGAGACATAACATTGCCTCTTAAGAGGTTTGTTGGGAAAAGTATAGTAGGAAGCCAGAAGTTTAACCCATAGAAATGTCACTTTTCAAGCCACTTCCTTACTTCTTCCATCCCATACAAATGACCTCTGCTCTGTGTCACTGAGTCCTGCAAGGCAGTAGACCCCCTATCTCTTTTGTTTTTTTGTCCTTGCATTTCCTGAGGTCTTTATGGTATTAAATACTATCTGTTTTACTTCTGTTTCAGTAGGCATCCCTTCCTAATCTCCATTGCAAGGTGGTACTTGTTTACTTATATTTACTTTTCAACCTTTAACTTTTCAACTTTGTAACTTTTCATTTTGAAATAATTATAAGTCACAGGAAATTGCAAACAAAAACAAACAAAAAACTGAACAGGGAAGGTCCAAGTTTCTAGTTTTCTCCTCTGAACACCTGGCGTCACTACAGTACAGTATTAAAAGTAGGCATATTTCATTGACACACTCTGCAGGACTTCAGGAGATTTCATCCGTTTTATGCACATAGGAGTGTTTGTGTCTGTGTGTATATTTCTGTGAAATTTGGGTCATAAGAAATTTGGGTCATGAATTATATGTATATTAAATACATTAAGAAAAGAGTTTTCAGGGCTGGGAAGGTGGCTCAGTGGTAGAGCGCTTGCCTTGCTTGCCAGAGGCCCTGGGTTCGATTCCTCAGCACCACATAAGCAGAAAGAAAAAAGCCGGAAGTGGCGCTGGGGCTCAAGTGGTAGAGCGCTAGCCTTGAGCTGAAGAGCTGAGGGACAGTGCCCAGGCCCAGAGTTCAGGCCCACGACCGGACCCAAAAAAAAATTAAAAAAAAAAAAGAGAAAAGTTTTCAAAATGTTAATAGTACACCTAAACTTTGATTGTCTCACTAAGAATAAAAAACATGGGACAGGGCTGAGAAGTTGGTTCAGTGGTAGAGTGCTTGCCTCGCATGCATGAGGCCCAGGGTTCAGCATCACATAAGCAGATAAAAGCCGGTGCTGTGGGTCAAGTGGTAGAATGCTAGCCTTGAGCTGAAGAGCTGAGGGACAGCGCCCAGGCCCAGAGTTCAATCACCACCACCACCACCTCCAAAAACAAAAACAAAAAAAACCCAACAATAACCGTGGGACAAAGTGACATCCAGCTTCATCACCTTTATGCTATTGAGGCTCTAGGGGATCAGTTCCATAATTTTAGAGAAGCAAAAAAAATTAAGCAAATAGGATTTTCACAAAGGAGCACGTTTCAGAGGAGGGTTTACAGAGGTTGTGGATTCTCACCTCTTTGTAAATAGGAAGTGACTTTGGGCTCTGGTCAGTAATGTTCCTTTGGCTCCCTGTGCTTCCCAGGTGAGAAGTCAGGCCAGAGCCTTTGAAGACTCTTCCTGCACGTGGGCACACAGTGCAGAACATGAGCGCCTCAGTATGGCAGAAGAGCTGGATTTGAGAAAAGGGAAAGCTTTGCTGCATTTTCTTTTGGTGTTACTTGGGATTGATTTTTCCTTGTGCTTCTCACAGTGATTACTCTGTCTTCAGAACAATCACAGCCCCAGAAATGTGTTACTGAAATTGCCCAGAAAAGTCTGACTAATTGAATCTTGTTGCTTACAATACATCCAGTCGCTGTAACTAACAAATGCTCATGTGCCTCACAGGACAATGTGTTAGCATTTGCAAATCTTCCTGCAGGTCCAGTGAGTCTACAATCTATGTCCTGTCCATGCTACACCTGTTTCTTCCCTGTGGGCTTTTCAAGTACGGAACTTTACATCTCAGGCATTTCTACTTTGTTTTAGGCCAAAGACGCCCTTGAAAATACTGAAGTTCCTGTTGGCTGTCTTATGGTCTACAACAATGAAATCGTGGGGAAGGGAAGAAATGAAGTGAATCAAACCAAAAATGTACGTGAATGAGGCGTCGGAGGTGGGGCAGCGTGGCTTCGCGGCACTTGGCTGGCGGATGGTGAGGTGGAGGGGGCCTCAGTGGTCTGTGCTGGAGGAGGAGCCCTTAGCGTCTTGTTGTTGAGTGGTATTGTTTCTGAGTGTAACGGCGATACAGTGATTTTTTTGTTTGTTTGTTAATTTGTTTTAGCTGTGGAAAAACTTGATGGAGCTTTAAGATCCTTGTGGATTTTCTGTTTCACAAAGTTCAACACTTGAATGAAACCAAGAAGGAATTTTGTTATATTAAGTGTCAGCAAGAAAGAAACAATTCTGTCTCCACTTTAAGCAAATCTAATCCATAGAAAATCCCACATTACAAAATAGATAAATTTAACTTGTGATACATTCTTTAGGGCCTTTAAATGTTTTCCTCTTAATAACTTTTTAAAAAATCAACCTCAATTTATAACTTTGGAGGGAGATACAAAGGAATTATATAAAGGGGCTTATTTCCTTTTTTTGGGGGGGGACACTATTGGGGCTTGAACTGAGGGCCATGTATTTGCTAAGCGGGTGCTCTACCTGTTAAACTACATCCTTAGACCTTTTTTTGCTTTAGTTGTTTTTTGGATAGGGTCTCACATTTTTGCCCAGGGCCAACCTCAGACAGCAGTCCTCTTTCTTTTGCTTTCTGTGTAGCTTAGATTACAGGGACATAACACTATGCCTAGCTCATTTCTTGAGATGAAGATGTCTTACTAGTTGTTTGTTTGTTTGTTTTTAACTTGGGCTGGCCTCTAAAGCATAATAGTCCCAATTTCTACCTCCTGAATAGCTAGGATTTCAAGATGTACCACCATGCTCAGTCTAAGAAGAATTTATTTCCATACCAGATATTTCAGTGGTACAGAGTTTCCAACAACCTCCCACAGCGTGGATTTTTTTTTCATATCCTGGGTTTAACTGGATCTGTTTTGGTATCGTTTGTCATTTAGATTAACCTTTGAATATACTCTTGAACCCCAACTGAGGACGCCTGAGCTCCACTTTTGGCTCTAAAACCATACCACTTCCTCTTTTCTCTGTATGCTCAGTGAATGCTGACATTTCCTCAGCAGTGAAAGGAGGAGTTGACGGAGCTGATTCCATCCATCAGTTATTTGTTGAGCGTTATGGGGAGATACATTTGGGAATAATGAGTGTGAGTTTTAAATAGTACTCAGATTGGGAAAGCTTCAGCTAGGACTGCTCTGTCTTCTCTAAAGTACCTTCCATCTCTGAGTTTGTTTTGTTTTTGGTCAGTCGTGGGGCTTGAACTCTGGGCTTGAGTGCTGTCCCTGTGCTCGTCAGCTCAAAGCAAGTGCTCTACTGCTTGAGCCACAGCTCCACTTCCGGTTTTCTAGTGGTTTTTTGGAGATGAGTCTCACGGACTTTCCTGCCTGGGCTGGCTTCAAACTGAGATCCTCAGATTTCAGCCTCCTGAGTAGCTAGGATTACAGGCGTGAGCCACCGGCGCCCAGTGATCTCTGAGTTTTTGATGCTGGGATTCTCTGTGCAAACCCCACCCAGCTTGCTGCTACCTGCCTCTGGCTTCCACAGAGCACTGGCCTCACTTCACACCAGGCCCTAGGTCATAGGTACATGAGTGTCTTTCACTTGGCCCTGCCTGATTTTATGCTTCTTGTGGGCAGTTGTTTTTTTTTATCCTACACAGAATGTATTTAGCACAGTATCTTGAACTTCAACAAATTATTGATATGGCAGTGCCATGTAATTGTAATGGACATATAAATAATTATTGCATAGGTGATCTAGTGTTCACATTAAGGTTTTGATCAGGGAACCAAAGGGAAAGTGAGGATATGAATAGAATTAGATTGTTCTAAGAGGTAGGGAGGGTGGATACCAGTACGCCCCACTGAATAGAGAGGAAACTAAGACTTAGAGAAGGGAGGTAACTTGTCCACATAGTAGTAAGACCACTTAGTCAGTGGAGTTCCTGTCAGGATTTGAACTGAAATTCCACATTCTGTGTGACTTCTCCCATGCTACTGCCTCCTGTGTATATACCTAGTCATGTATGGGAGACTAATCACCAAATCTCTGCTTCTCCAGAGTGTGCCAGTATATAAAACTGCATCCCACAAATGTAAGTGGTGGCATTCTAAGAGCCTAAGTATCAGTTAGCTTTGAGTGACCTCTACAAGAGCCCTGAAAGGGAAGCAAAAACGAACAAGAATTTCAAGCTTCCTTAGAATACCAGAGACCATAGACACTTTTTTTTTTTGGTGGATATAGTACTTTTTAAACATTTTTATCTTTAAGTAGTTGGATAAAGGAGTTGCCATTCAACAAAGTAGTAGTATATGAGTACATTGAACACTGATCAGTGTCACATTGTAATTGAAAATGCTCTCTAAGAACTTAACTGAGAATCAAGGCAGATTCTCCTGGAACTGTTGGTGAGATATGGGACCTGGAGATGGAGAGTAGACGGTCGACTGCTAAGCAGTCCTGAAGCCCCATTCATTAGAAATGATTTTTATATATGTGTTTTGGGTATTTATAAAATAGCAGTTATGTGAAACATACTCAGTGTAAGCATCAATGTAAGTATCTCTCTCTTAAGGCTACTCGACATGCAGAAATGGTGGCCATTGATCAAGTCCTAGATTGGTGTCAACGAAATGGCCAGAGTCCTTCTGCCGTGTTTGAACGTACCGTGCTGTATGTCACTGTGGAGCCGTGCATTATGTGTGCAGCTGCTCTCCGCCTGATGAGTATCCTTGGACTCCAGAGAGAGGTTCGGGGTTGGCTCTTCCTGTGAACAGGAAAATGGCCCTGCACATGACATAACCTATTCATTCCACCCTTCCTTCCTTCTTTCCTTCCTTTTACCCTCCCCCCTCCCTGCCTCCTCACCCCCATCCTTCTCTTATTCCCTTCTTCTCCCGTGCCCTTCCCCTCTTCCTCTCCTTCCCCCTTTTCCTTTTCCTTTTCCTTTCCCTTGCACATTCCCTTGACCTATACCCCAACCAAATATATGAAAGCACATATATGAAAACACAAGACTTAATGAAATAAGTGGTAAAATACAGTATCTCCTAACCAAAAAGGGAAAGCCTTTTACATAGTAAGGTTACTTATTTCTTTCATACTAATAAATGTAGAACTGTTGAATAAAGAAGGCAGAGAAAGGAAAGAGTAAGACAAATTTCAGTTGAGTAAGGATGACACCCAAATTCATTTAAAGTCAGTGGTAGGGGGAGGCCTGAAAAGTATGCACCTGTGTCTGGCCTTTGGATAGTGGGTTTTTGAATATGTTTATCTGTGTCTGGCCTTTGGATAGTGGGTTTTTGAATATGTTTATCTGTTTTTGCCATGAATACCTATGCCAAAGTATTAAAAAATTAAGCTGAAAGTAAATAAACTAAACACTGATTTATAATATTCTACTTTACATACATGGAAATTAATATACTTGCAGTTGTTTGAGTTTCTTGCATAGAGCAAGCAACAAATACTGAGTGTAGTCATTGCTAAAGATGGGTTGGTTTGCTTGTTTGTTTGTGGTGATTAAGGATTAAACACCCGGGCTTTACACGTGCTCGATGAGCACTCTTATCACTTAGCTACACTCCTTATCACTAACAGTCTTCGAGAAACATTTGTTTGAAAGGTCAGGTCCCAGTGGCTCAGGCTTACAATCCTAGCTTCTCAAGAGGTTGAGATACTTGAATCATGGTAAAAATTCAGAAACTCAATTTCATTCCTGCATTTTCATGTACTTTTAAAATGATGTGTTTTCAAATAATTTTTTATTACTTTAAAAATAGCACAAGCTGGGCTCAGTGGCTCACAACTCTAAGCCTAGCTCCTTGGGAGACCGAGATGGAGGGGATCTCAGTTTGAGGCCAATCCGTGCAAGGAGTTTACAAACCTCCCTCTTGATCAATAAACAGGTGGGTTTGGTGCATATCACAGCAATATAGAAACCATAAATAGGATCTTGATTCTGGTTAGCCTGGGGAATGCTTACATAGCAAGCACAATGCCTTGAAGAAATGCCAGTACTGCCCAAAAGAAAAATTAATAAATAAAGTTAAAATAACACAGAATTAGGGTGCTGGAGGCATGTATTTATAATTGTAATTACTCAAGGCTGAGATGTGGAGATCATGGTACAAAGCCAGCCTAGACAGACGAATCCATGAGACTCTTTATCTCCAATTAACCAGCAAAAAGCCAGAACTAAAAGTATGATTCAAGTGGTAAGCATTAGCCATGAATGAAAAAGCTGAGCAAGAGTGTGAAGCTCTAAGTCCAAGACCCCCCCCCCAGTACCAATATAAAAAGAAAAAAAAACCACAAGGGGTTTTTAACATGTAATACAATATACATACAATATACAATCTCAATAAAGGATGCGCAACTTAGAATTCTCTCTTGTCTCCTAGTCACTCAGCCATAGTCTATTTCTACTGGGCTCAGGTGGACTTGGGAAATTACAGGAAGCAATCAGTTGATAGGAAAGTCCTGGGATTAACTTCCTATCTCTGGTTTTCTAATGATGCTGAATAAGTGCTTGAGGAAAAGTCAGAGAACCCACTCAACTGTGAAACCATACACTCAGTTTTAATTCTCTTTGCAGTTATCAGATGGTAATTTCTAACTATCCTAAACCTCCTTGTCTTGTGTAACCAGACTCATTCCAGGCTGAACTATTGTCCAGGGTGGCCAATCTCAACCCACCCTCATGTGGCCACCATACTGTACATCCTACCCGGGCCTTAACTCTGTTTATAAATCCCGCTGGTCGTCTACGGCTGTCAGAATGAACGATTTGGTGGCTGTGGCTCCGTTCTAAATGTTGCCTCTGCTGACTTACCAAATACGGGAAAACCATTTCAGGTAATACAATCTGCTGTGCCGCTTCCTTCTCTTCCAGGACTCGCATCTCGCACGGAGCATGTCAGCAGGAATGTTTTGTGGCGGGAGGAGGGCAGCAGTTGGTGCGGGGACAGGGTGGAAGTTCTCCCATTTCTATGGAGAAACCCTGTGCCGGCTTCACACGGCCTAGGCAGGAGCAGGCTGAGACTCCGGGAAGGGAGGTTCATTCTGAACAGCACCCCGGGTGGCCCGTCCTCCTGTCTGTGCGGCTGGGCCCCTTCCTCTCCCAGGCACTGCATTTAGGGACAAATAGGTGATTGTGTGCATTTCACAAGATTTCACTGGGTCAGTTCTAAACTCTCCTGACCAGCTCTGAGAGCCCTGTGTGCTTGGCCCCCACCTTCCCCACTCTCCAGCCAGTCCATCCCTGGTTGCTCACACCCCCTGACAGTCACCCTCCCTGAAGCACGCCGCCCGGCCCCTTTCACTCAGCTTTTATCGTTCACATGTAGTATTCCCTGCACCACCGAACCACCCACAGTTCCTTCCTTCTTCTTTCCCGTGTTACGATCCCTTCTCTCCATTTGGATCCCCAAAACAAACTGAACATACTTGTTAAATCTTATGTAGCAAACCCTGACAGACTTTTTTAGGTAAAAGAGTAGATAGATATTTTAGCCTCTATGAGCAGCTTTGTTGTTGGCACTCTGAGCCAGGTACCCCACCCGTATACCATCACTTATCAGGACACCAGTTAACAAAAGTAGATAACATAGCTGATGCTTAATGAGCACTTAGGATGTGCCAAACATTTACAGATTGTGTCATTTACTCCTGACAATGTATTTTGGGTAAGTGAAGTCATTACCTACTTGCGTGTGCAGAGGGTTTAAGTACTTTTCCCAAGATCCCACAGTAGTAGAAGATTACCGTGTTTGACTTAGTCAAGACGTCCACTGCATTCTGTATGAAAGGAAATGTACTCATTACCTGACTCATGTAATTGTGATAAAGTAATGATAAATGATAAAATGAATTAAATTTTGTCTTCTTGAAATGTACATCTTCACCTCTACTAGTGTCCTAGTATCCCCAAAGGAGCTATGTGTCTGGAGGCTGTGTATGTGCAGCAGGGCACGCACTGGTGTTTTTATGGACACCGCCCATGTGTTCATAGGTTTGTGTTCGTTCTCTCCTTCATTTCATCAGTGCATCCCTGGATATCGGGCTGAGGAAGCTGTGGAACTGTTAAAGGCCTTCTACAAGCAAGAAAATCCTAATGGTTAGTTTTCCCCTGCTGCATGTAATGCACCTCTGTTCAAACAAGTCAGTATGGCTGGGTGTTGGTGGCTCACACCCATAATCCCAACTACAAAGGAGACTGAGATCTGAGGATCTCTGTTTGAAGCCAATCCAGGTAAGAAAGTTTGTGAGATGCTACAATTATCTAGCAAAAGGTTGGAACTGGAGCGCTAGCTCAAGTGGTAGAACACCAGCCTTGAATGGAAAAGCCAAGGCCCTGAGTTCAGTCTCCCGTACTGCCGCGCACATACACACACACACAACAAAATCAAAAGCAAGTTAGTATGGAAAGAATCTGATAAGAGTCTAGTTCTCATTTTTTATTTCTTTTTCTATTCTTTTCACAGCACCAAAATCAAAAGTTCGGAAGAAGGAATGTCAGAAATCCTGAACTTGTAATGAAAGACAAAAGCCCCACGGTGACCTGGATGGAATCCCCAGCCTGAAAAGCTGCTGGCATGGAGGGAGCATATAGTATGTGTTGTTTGTTATTCTCCGGGAAGACGGAGAATAACATTTGCTCTCTTAAGGGAACAAATTAGTGCTTTTTAAAAGGCTGACAATTGTAAACAACTATTAGCTTCTCCACAGCTGAAAGAACATTTTTATGAAGGGGGGGAAAAACTAAAGTTTGAGGTTTTAGGAATTAGCAAACAGTACATGTCTTTAAGCCACAGCTTCATTCCAGCTGAGTGTAGGCTGGGATTTCAGAGTGTCCATGCACACCCCGTCACCTGCACTCATTTGGACTAGAAAGCCATGGTCACGTGTGTCCTTTACAACTGGCTTTTTGGAGGTGGAGTTGGATTTTCATTCTTTATAGCTGTTGTGGTCTCCCAGTGTATTGGCTGCATGAGTGTGAGTGTGTTTGTGTGTGTGTTGGCTTTAGGGCTTGAACTCAGATGTCACTCTCTGGCTTTTTCGCTCAAACTTGTGTCACACCTCCAGTCCTAGCTTTATGTTGGTTAACTGCAGATGAGTCTCATGGACTTTTCCCCCCAGCCTGGCTTCAAACTCTGACCCTCCGATCTCAGCATTTTTTAGTCGCTAGGATTCAGGTGTTAGCCACCAGTGCTGGGCAAGTCTGGCTTTTTTCTACACTGTATATTATTTGTATACACTGTATACATGTGACTATGAAATCTATTGATTTTATTAAATACATAGAAAAATGCTTTTAAACAAGTGCCTAAAGTCATTTAAAAATTGTACCACGTTGCTATAATAGAATCTTAAGTTATTTCTGTTTCGAAGGGGCAAAGCATTAAAGGACAATAACAAACAAGACAGTTCTTTGATTCCCTGAACCAAAACAGGGTCTTCTGTCTCAGCGAGATTGTATTCTCACAAGGAGAGATGGATGAAAAAAATGTAGTTATATACTGGAGGGTGAAGAGTTCCAACAAAAGTTGGGCATAGTGATACACATCTGTAACCCCATCACTTGGAAGGCAGAGGGAGTTCAACAAGACACTGTCAAAGCAAAAAGTTACAGCGAAAGTAAAAAGGAACAAGGTGAAGAAGAATGCCCACTGGTGTGAATGCCAGTTGCAGAATTAAGTAGCATGATACATTTAATCCGAAATCAGTTATTCCTCGTTTGAAAATACAGGTTATAACTGTTAAATTTAATACCTAAAATTTGAAACTGCACAGGAAAGAATATCCACAGCAAAACTTTCAGTGTTAACTGGGTGCAAGAAGTGTCCTGACGTGTAGCAGAGCTGCCCCGGGTGCAGTATACGTCTCTTCCCAGAAGGGGGCCTCAGCGTCCCACCAGCAGCCTAGTGCCAGGTCCCTGAGGACCGCTCCTCAGATGGGTTCATTTCTTCAGTGGGTTCATTTCCTTGATACAAAGCATCTGTATTTGTTGCTTCTGCCATTTGAGCGATGTCTCCAACTTGTTTGTTTTGAATTACTTTACAGACTGGAATGTAATTGTGGTGGAAGTATTTTTATATTGCTGAGAGTAGCAGCTAATCACAGTTACATGCTTCGAAGGACTTATAATTGCTTGGTTTTGCGTGTGGTGTTTTTAACGGCATTTGAGACATTTTATGGGGAAGGATATGCATGGTTTCAAATCTACAACAATGATGCATGCACCTTCAATTTTACCTACTCTAAAATTTGTCTTCTCAGTAAATTTTAGTGCCTTGATTAGCTTGTTCTCTTTTTTTTTGCAGTTAGTCATAATCCACTTTTGGCTCCTTAATGTTGTTTTGCATGCAGAGTTCATTACATTCATTGTCTTTGTATCATTTTCTTGTAGATTATTTATAGGAGAGTAGAGTACCACCCAGTAAGACGGGCTGAACATCTCGTGACCAGTAGGTTCTTGGTAAACTTGGATAAATAAAATTATTTTGGGGAGGGAGGTTGCATGATTGAGACTATCTTAGATTTAAAAAATCATAAAGACAAATAATATATAGAATCACTCCTTAAAGAATTAAAATACAGTGATAAGCAGGGAAGGTTAGGAATGTGCAGTATATATATGTTCTGCTTTTGCTATGTTTTTAGAGAATGGTAAGTAGTATTTCTTGGTTCCTAGACATAGCTGAAAAATTTAGTTTACTTCTATTTGCATGATCAGTGACTGACTGACTGACCTGGATGTTTGAATGGAGGTAGAGTTGCCCCATCCTTTGGGGAGATCACTTAATTTAGGTAGAATATTGCAGACTGCAGTGCCGATGCAGAACCTCAAGAGGTCTTTGAGGACAGCAGGTGTGTAGAATTTCAGATAGTCATTTCCATGTGCTAATGTGGTGCTGTGGACGTATGAAGAGGTGTTCTAGTTTCTTGAGTAACATACTGTATAGCAACTCACCATGCCTCATAATGGTAAGATGTCCTAGCTCCAAAATGTGCTTCCAGTTGATACTTGAACCACCTAAGCAACCAGCCAAGAGACTTTCTTTGTGCATGAGATAGTTCTGGAAGTTGTGGGATGCCAAAAGGTTATAGTCACTGCCCTATTCAGAGAGACTGGGGGAAAGGATTACATCTGAGCTGCTGTAGCGTCCAGGGTTTGCTGGTTTTTGGAACAATCTCTGCTGAGAATGGGTGGTCTATAATGGGATGGCAGCCTTCAATCACGGATAAAGGATTGTGCTGGAATATCTTTGTTTGTGCTTTCTTATTCTCTGGCACAAGTGCCTCTTCCCAAGTTGTATTTGGAATATCATAAGGAAAACTCCAATGTAGGCAAGAACTGTTCATTTTTTTCACCATTTTGGAGGTTTCGTGTGTGTGTGTGTGTGTGTGTGTGTGTGTTTGTTTGTGTGTGCGTGCGTGTGCACACGTGTGATGCATCATGGGCTTTTACCCAGAAGTGCTTTGAGTATTTGATGATCATATGATAATCATATGCTATTATCTTGTATAGCCACTGTATAGTTGCATTTAGTTGTCTTACATCTTCAGCAACTTTTACATAGATTTCTTGTCTTCTGTGCCATGAACGTTTTCTGGGTGGTGCTGGGGATGGAACCCCTGATCTTTGTTATGCTAAGCGCGCTCTCGCTGAAGCCCATCTTCAGCCCCACTGACTAGTTTTGGTAGTAGTCCTTGCTCTCCCCCCCAGCTTTGACTGCTGCTTGCTTTGTCATTATTGTCACTGTCTAAATAATAGAACGCTCCTTACCAACGAAACCCTGGCTTGATGTTTTCTCATGATTGGATTCATGATGTGGGTTCTGGGCAGCATGTTGCTCTCATGATCTTACAACTGGAGGCTCCCAGCAGACCGACTCTACAGGTGATGATCATTTTGGTCACCTGCTCAAAAGCACTCATTCGTTCACTGTATAATTTGTCCCCCCTCCCCCACCCCATTGCATTGTGTAAGCAGTCTGTAAGGGAGAGAATTGTTACAGCTTTTAAAGCAAGTATGTTTGACACTGATGAGAAGGAGATTTAAGGATATACATTTAAAGGCAGCTGTGCAATTATTCAGTTGCAATTTTTCTCTTTCGTGATGGCTGCCCAAATTCACCAAACTCTTTTTTTTTCCTCATAAGAACATGTTTAGCGATAATCTCTTTCTCCTCTTCACTTTTGTCTCAGCAAAAGTAATAATTATATAACTTTCACTGGAATTGACAGGATTTCAGAAAAACAAGTCTAAGTTCTGTCCAACATCACTGATGGCCTAGCATGATCCAATAGGACAGAGAGCTCTAGGCCATCATTTGACCATAAACATACACGTTTTCTTGGGTTTCCATAGAGACATCTAGTCTGAAAATGTTTTAAGCACTGCGGCTTAAGTGTCAGTAAAAAAGAACCAAAAGCCAAGACTCTTAACAAATTACTATTTTTTAAAAACTAGAGTAGGCTCCCCATTCCCCATCTCTGGCGGAGCCCTGCCCGATGTCTGCATCAACCGGCCTTGCGTAGCCCCGGGGGAGAGGAGCCCAGCAATTGGTTTCCCTGGCTTTTTTGGCAAAGAAACGAGACGGCATTGACTTCATCTGTGAAGACAACTGCCAGCTATTTCCTTACTGCATAAATTGCTCATTGTAAGTAGTGGGGAAAGGACAGGCGGCGTTATTATGGGGTGGACTGGCATAAGTCATGGTGAAGGTTTGACATCTTTAGGATCCTACATTTTTGGCAAGCTGGTCTAATAAAAACAAGCGCATGTGCTTAGTTCTCACCTGATTTTTCGGTGTCTTTGTACATGGCTAGATCTCCTATACCCATGACTACCAAGGAGGTTTGTGGGTGTGGTTTCACCAAACTCAGCCGGACTCCGAGCCTCCTCTTAACCGTCTCTTACCTTGGCCCACGCTGGGCCTGCCCAACTCATGTTTGCAGGAATCTGATTGACTCGTTTAGAGAGAAATCTGCCCTCCAGTCTGGATCACACTTCGCATCCTCTGCCTTTGATGTGAAAGGCTTTTGATCTTGCCTTCAGCCAGAATGCAGTCAGTTCAGTAAGAACACCTTAACCCTTTGGTCTCATCCCCACGCCCAACCCATCCTGCTCACTGGTTATAAACCCAGAATTGTTGGACTTGAACCCAGTACCCCTTCACTCTCACTACAGTCTTGAAGAATGTTTCTTCCTTCATTACCATTTTTATATCCAAATAATTTCTTTAGCAAGTTGAAAGTTTGACCTAGAGAATCTAGACTATGACAAATGGGTCAAATCTATCCTGATACCTCTATATGTGTTCATGGGTTACACATGTGTTGGGGGGAAAGTAAAATAATATTTAGGAACTCAAGAATCTAATATGAAAATACCATTTCAGTGCCCATAAATCACATCGTCCTGGATTACAACCGCACTGCTTTGTTTCTGTGTGGCCCCGGCCTGCTTGCCGAAAACAAAGGCACCAGTGAGGGTTGGTGACCGTCATCACGTGGCTCACAGAGTCGAAAATATATTAAATCTGGACCTTTAAGAAAGGTCTGGAGTAAGCGAAACGAGCTTGAGTCTGTCAGGCGTGAGTTCAAGTTCTGTGACTTCGATACTGGAAAATGGGGCTCCGCCAGCTTGACCTCAGATCTCTGGCTTTCAACTTGGCTTATAAATATGGAGGAGAAATCGAAGATAGTAAAATATTTACTCTGACTTGGAATATTTTATTTCTTTACATTTTGACAGCAGAACAAGGAGAAAAGGTCACAAACCACTTTATTTAAGTTTAGAATTAGAGTTATGTCTTATTTATGCTTCTATTAAGATGCTATCAAGAATCAATCATTGTTTAAAAAAAAAAACCAGTTACTATAGTATCATAACCAGGCTCCTTTAAAAACCAGGCCACAAACAGAAATGATCTCCATGCAGTCCTCATTACCGCCTGCTCCAATTTTATCTGCAACTAGTTTAATCCCTCTTAATGCTCCAATCGAACACTCTGAGGCTGGAGAAAAGGAAAAAAAAATCCCAAACAGTTGTGAGGTATTTCGTCTTTTTTCCTCTAGCATTGACAAAGCCTTAACATGTGTGATAAATCCTCTGTGGCGATTACCCGTTGCATGGTAAGGAAGTGATTTGGGAGGTCCCTCTGGCAAGGGGCAGCGGGTACAAGGTTAGGCTGGTGCAGAATGTGGGGACATAGGCAAAGGGCCTGGGGCCTGCTATTCTAAACAGCTCCTTCCTTTAGAGGAGAGAGGATCAGTTTTCATTCCTTTGAAGTGTGATTCCTGGGGTATTTCTGGTTAGGGAAGAGAATTGACAAGAGGTAGAGTTTCTGATGTTCCAGTAACTTAAAGAGGCTGGAATTATAAGTCACTAGGCAGAGTTTAAGCCTAGTGACTCAAATTTTAAAGTCAAGTGACAATGGGGTGTGTCAGTTGTAAATGCTAGTGTTCACCTAGAACTTTTTGGCTGGTAGGACATATATCTACCTCATGAATCCTCTAACCTTATGCCTAAAAACTTGATTTGATGAAGTAACTTTCCCAGTGTGCTAAGCAGAGTACTTAGTAGTTCAGTTAGAAATGATTAGTTTATGCCAGTTAAAAACTCAAGTCAACCAGGCACCAGTGGCTTATTATGCCTGTAATTCTAGCTAGTGAGGAGGCTAAGATTTGAAGATAAGTTCAAAGCCAGCCTGGGCAGAAAATTCCATGAGACTCAGGTCTCCAATTAACCACCAAAAAAACTGGACATAGAGCTGCAGTTCAAGTGGTGGGTTGCCAGCCTTGAGTGAAAAAAGCTAAGAATCAGCACCCAGGCCCCGAGTTCAAGCACTAGGACCAGCACACACACACACACACACACAACCACAAAAAACCCAAATGCCACTTTTAATCAAAATCACCATTCTGAGCTCAGCAGGAATCGATTCCTAGCTTCAGTGCTTTCTGTACATGAGCATTTCACAAATATTCCAATTCTCTTCCTCCTGAAGGAGATCCAGTGTCACAGGACCTGCTACCTGAAAGTTGAGCATGGCCCTGTGACTTGTTTTGATTCTTACACGACCGAAAATGATGTGTTACTTCTAGGCAAAAGCCAGTAAGTCCTGCAGGAAGATAAGTATCACCCAGAAGATGGAAACACTATATCCCGAGATCAGACTATTAATCAGAAATTTCACATGCATGTTCATATTTATGAGTCCCTACACTAAGACAACATTTACCATATTCTTCATTCTCTGGTTTCAGTGACTAGTGTTTCAGATAAAGTTGCTGTGTATCTAGATACCAGGCCTGCACTGATTGGCTATGAAATAAAGCATGAGAGAATAAACCATGACAAGCTACTATGGTTTTAAAGTGTGTGTGTGTGTGTGTGTGTGTGTGTGTGTGTGTGTGTGTGTGTGTGTGTGTGTGTGTGTGTGTGTGTGTAGACTAGTGGGAATTGAACTTGGGGCCTGGGTACTGACCCTTGCCTTAGCTTTTTCTCTCAAGGCTGGTACTCTACCACTTCTCCCTTCTTCCAGCACCCTCTGGAAAAATGCCTATGGCTCCACAGTAATCCTGGCTTCACAGGAAAATGCTTTCAGCTTTCGAGCTAGCCTGGACTGGCCTTGGGAACAAGTCATTTCCTTCAATGGTATTTGAGGATTGAAAGCCAAAATGAAGGATGTCAGCAGTATGACCATGAAGATTCAAATGTTAACTGATTTCAGGAGAGATTACATTTCCTCTTGACTTGAGAGAAATCCCATTGTCTTTGTAATAAGCAGCTATGGGCCAGATGTCAGAGGAATCAGCAGCTGCCTTCTCGGGTGGGTCTCTTCCACAGGTGAACCTGTGCCTGGAACCTGAACCACCACGCTGCCTTCTTTATTGCTAAGTGCGTTGATCAACAGCATGCACCTCTTCCCCTCAACGACCTGCAATCTCCATATGAGATTGTTTGCAACAAGTCCAGCCCACAGTGATCATTTTCTTCAGACTCCTACTTAGTGTCACTTAGTTTAGTACTCAATTGGTCTCTAATTACAGTCATTAGGTCGTAAGCTCCTCAAAAGTGAGCCTTTAGCCCAATGCTAGGCCCAGAGGCAATTTTGGTAAATGCTTGCGAAGTGACAGATTCGCAGCTCTGGTTGGTTTTCAGACAGCAGGACAAATGGGTGCATTAACACAAGCAGAGGACACTGTCAGAACAGATTAGGGAGCAGCCGCTTTGTCTTAATGGCTCGTTAGCCAAGGCTACTGCTGCCGAGGGCTGGGCAGCTGAGGTAGCTCATGACTTCGATCCCAGGTGTTCTTCTCCAGCTCATTTCTGCTCCTAGGAAGCCTATGTTTTGAACTCGGGCTTGCAGTTTTCCATCATCAGGTCTGAGAAGTCAAGAAGTACAAGCAGAAGTGAGCAGAGAGGCACAGAGCTTAATATCTGCTCTTCAGGAAGCTTTTCTGCAAAAGGCATTAAAGGAAAAACTAAAAAGAGAAGACACATTGAATATTTAACAGCAAATAAAATGATTTATATAACTTCTTTTTGTAAGATCAATCCCAGAAGCTGAATTTCATAGTTTAATGGTATTCTCTTGGGAGGACAAGGCAGCTGGAGAAATTGTCAGAGGTGACATGCCAGGCTACATAGAAACCGAGTGTGGTTTGGAGACCACCATGGAAATAATAACTTCAGTCATTAAGTGGAGAATGAAAAGGAAGAAAGAAACCAGATAAGTTTTCCAGGATCACGGAGTTATTTTTGTTATAAACTAACCTGAGGCAGATTTTATTATGTTAACATTTAAATTCAAATACTGATGGCATTATCTCTTCACAATAATTACCCCTGGCCATAGCACAGTCAGCCATGAGTATAAGAGAACTCCCCTCATCTTTGCTCCTAAGTTGCTGTTTTAATGGTGTCTGTTAGTTGTCTAAGGAGAGCATAGCAAGGAACACATGACACAACTCAGGCCTTGGTGAAGAACTCTCTCTCTCTCTCACACACACACACACATCTTTTTCCCTCTTCCCCTGTTCCCTGTGACTTCCAAAGCCTGAATTCTAACAGTTGGCACAAGTTCCCTGTCATGATTCACTGGAGGGAGGGGGGACTTTCCCTTTGTTCCCCTGCAGATCTGATTGACCCCACATCTTTACATTTGTCTGTCCCCGACACCAGTAAGAAGGGTTTGGGGTAGAACACACATGGGACCCTGGGAAATCTTTTGTTTGAGAACTTCCATCAGATGGAGATCAATGTTTCTTTAACTGGAAACTTGTTTGTGCTTCTGAATTTTGTGGGATGAAGGATGATGCTATGGTATTCTCCTGTGTAATATTGACAGGTGTTTTAGAAAACAGGAAAATAAATCTTTGGGTTGAAATAATCAATGGCTGGATTGCACAAGTTCAACTCTGATGATGTTGACAGAGACCCAGGGTGCAGTTGCTGAAGGGTCCCTGATTCTAAGAGACCCCAAATACCATCTCTTCTGCCTGGGATGGAGTAAAGGGAAACAGCATACGACAGAGCTTGGATAAAGTTTCTCTGTGGGAGAAACAGATTGAACTGATAATGGGGGAAAGTTTGTCTTGTTAAATTTTATAAGGTGACAGTCATTTCAGGAATTTCATCATGCTGGCACGTGACTTGGGCCTTCATTTCATCAAGTGCTCATTGTATATCCTGCGTGATTGTTAGCATTAGATGAGGAGGATTCAAGATAAGAAAGAGAATTGGGTCGGACTATGATGCTGGCATTAATATAACTGAGGTAATGAATATCATGTATGTCCTGATTACAACATAAAGGTCCCGAGGAGTAAAATACTCATCTCTTTGACATCAGGAGAATATGGAGGAAGAGAGGGAAGGAGCAGCAAGTGGTTCCATGAAGGAAAGGGTGAGGTGTGGGGGCTTCCCTCCTGATAGACTAGCCCGAGGTGGACAGTGATACTTAGAGAAGACTGTGGTTTTAAATTTCACCAAATTTGTTGTAAAGATCATGTCAAGGGATAGATGGTCTGCCCAGCTCTGGCTAGTTATGTGTAGGCCATTTGTCTGTGTGCTAACAGACAGAACTACCAAGTAAAGTTTGGATTCTCTGAGCTCCGATTTCTCATAAGAGAAATTGATGGTTTGGCAGCAGAAGGCAAGTGGCATTGTTGGCATTCATCCAAACTTTCTTGAGCCTCTTTTCCATGGGTGTGGCTTTTCCTCACCCTGGAGTGGGAAATGTGAGATATCATGTTTAATGTGTACCAAGGCTATGGGTAGTTCAGTGCTAGTTTTAAATCAAGGCAACAGGCTCACCTACTTGAACAAGTGAGTTTGCCACAGAATCCAGCCTAGCTAGCTGTGGAGCTGTGAGAACTCACCATCATCTGTTAGAATAAGTAGTAACAGCTAATGTTTATTGACTGTTTATTGTGTGCCAGGCACGGCTCTGAAGGCTTTGCAGCTATAATTTATATGATCCTTGCGGCAACCTTAGGAAGTTACTGTTCTCATTCCCACTTAGGGAATGAGGTAAGAGAGTTTTATAAAGCTTAACTTGCTCAGCATCACAGATGGCAGAGCAAGAAATTTAAACTCAAGAGCTCCCATTTCTTCCCCACCATACTAAACTACTTCCAGAAGATTACCCAAATAGGAAAAGAATACAGAAGATAGTGAGGAATGTTCTTGTCTGCTCAGCCCACCCTGGAACAAAGCCCCATAACTTGAGTTTGTTCAGGAAGCTGGCCTTTGGCTTCTTTCTGTAGATTGTGCGTTTGAATGTCTTTTCTCCATGTGCGTATGTGTGTAGGTTTTTTTTTAAATTAACAAAGTAAATCTCCTAGAGGGAAAAGAAATATTTAAGTTATGAGGACACATCTGAGGATATTTATAAGCTTAAAAAATACAATGCCTGGAGGGCAGGCACTGACTCAGGCTTGTAATCCTGCCTATTGAGGATCTCAATTCAAAGCCAACCTGGGTAGAAAAGTCCATGACATTCTTAACTGCAATTCACCAGCAACACGACTGAACTAGAAGTATGGTTCAAGTGGCATAGCATGATCCATGAGTTAAAAAGCTAAGTAAGAACTTGAGGGCCTGAAGTCAAGCCCCAGTATTTCTTCCATCCCCACCCCACAAAACACAACTGGACCATCATTCAGGTCCTTTACAAAAAACTGGAAATACATGACATGATTTCGCAAAGCTTGTCAATGAAGCAAGTCTAGTTCTGCATCTGCAGATACATTTCTACTACTTTTGAATATTTGGTGAATTTTTTTTCTGAAAGAACAACACATATTCCATGTTATCATCGGTACTGAGCTAAGTCACACACATATATTTTCCTGCACAAATTGACACATCACAATAGATACTACCATCATGTATCAGAGATCTATTGATTATACAACAACACAACATACCAAATCTTCATAAAGCTCCAGGAGTATACAAAAATAACTTATGTGTCTGGCATACTGGTCCAAAAAAAAATTAAAAAACCTCTTGATTTTCTCTAGGATGACTTAAGACATGTAGAGTTCAGCTTACTGAAGTTTCCTCTAGCCAGGCCTTGGCTGGGGAGAATGGAGCAAACCGGCCCCTCCATTTGTCTCTCAGCCTTCAGTACACTGGGCTGGTTATGTTTTGGAAAGCTCCAAGCTCTGATCTCAAATGGAGTAAGCCTAATTATGTGCATTTTAACCTCTGCTAGCAACATGTCTGTGAATATCTCATTGGCCAAATCAAGTCACATGACCACACCTAAGATGGTAGCTTAGATATTTAATGCACTGCATCTCTCTCTCAGGAAAACAACATGACAAAATGATTGGATTCAGGGAGTAGTAAGCAATTGAGCACATTTTCAAATCTTTAATATATTATTCTACTTTACCAATAGAGAAACAGAGACCTATGTAGTTAAATGGCCTGAGATCACACAATTATTAAGTGACAGAGCTGGAATTTGAACCTGAGTTTGTCCTCCCTCAAGGCTGGAGTGCTTAAAGGTATGCTGCGAATGCAAGATTTAGAAGTTAACTCTGCCTTCTACTCCTCTCCACCTATGACCAATCATTGATTTCCCCTATTTATGCATCTTCACCAATCTAACTGTTGATATTAGCTATTGTCAATACTGTGAGGAGGAGTAATGCATGTTAGAAAATTATCCTGGAAAGTGATCAAAGAGATGCACAGACTTCTGAATTACAGCCTGATTTCATTTTACATTTTGCATTCTCTCAGATCTCTCACCTGCCATGGCATAAAATCCTTCTCTACTCCTCACTCCTCCCCACTGCTGTCACCCTGAAAGTACCCCCCGTCTTTCTACATTAGCAGGAACTATAAGTAAAAACTATGCTTTGCAGGAATTTCTTTCTTAAAAGAAGTGGATGGCCACATCTTCCAGTCTGTTAGAAAACACTATCCTTGAACAAGGTTCTAAGCTGATAGAAAATGGTCTTTATATCAAAGCCCGTTACAGCACATGTCCTAATCTAGCATGGTGTTGTAACCAACCTACTTGCTACTGTTCTCAAGTCAGTGGCATAGCATGAGTTCTGAAGGAAGCTGGAACGTTTCACATACTTCTGTTGACCCTAGAAGCAAACTGGCACAGGGTTGGGTACATTCAGATACGGCGCTTGCCAAAAATACATTCCTAAGGTAGAAATTCCAGTGTTCCCATTGGCTCTTAGCCCTCTGGTTCTACCCAGGACCATTGAAAATATAGTAGAGACAGCTTTCTGCTTCTTAAGACAGATGCTTTTCACAGGGCTCCGAGGACCCCAGGGATCCAGCAGGGTCTTTCAGAATGCTCTAGGAATCAGAATGCTCTAGGAATCAGAATCCCATTAGGGATCATCTTTGAAATATAGAGGTAGGAAGAGAGACAATGAAGAACAAAGGGGAACCAGAGGGAAGAGATAATGTAAAGGATGGAAGTATTTTGTTTCTGGAATGAGGAGGAGACATAAATTTCAACCAGTCGAAACGTGATTGGGACACCCTGAGAAATTTGATTCTGATTCCTTATGAACATAAATATTTGGGGGACCTGAGTATGTGTTGTGTCTTCTATCCTAGATCCTCATGTGTGTGATACTAGTTTGCTCTCCCACAAAATTGTACACTCAGTCAGAGAGATATATGTTTTCACTGGTGTTAGTCCGACCTGGAGTTCCATTTGTTGGCAGGCACTGGCCAAGTCTACTAGTAACCAACCACAATTTCTGACATTTCTTTCTCATAGAAATTCAAAAACTGTCTTCATCTTGTGCAAGAGAATAACCTATCCATTGAAGCTATTACAGGAATTAAATAAAATATAATTCTAGTACTTTATTGTGTCCTGAAGGGAAAAACATTCTCATTATGGTAGAAAGGGAAGGAAGGAATATCACGGTAAGTCAAAAGGTTGTCTTCATGTAGTTCTGCTTTTGATTTTAGTCACATGACCCAACAGTAGCTTCCCTTGTACATAATAGGAATAACAAGAGATGTGTTATACATGGAAATGCTTTCAACATAAAGGTTCCAAATTAAAGCCAGGCACTATCATTGTTATATGTGATATATTGAGAAGAGTGACCCCAGATAACAGTAAGAAAATGTACTGAGACCAGAGTAGGCAGTTTATCTTCATCTTACACATAACTCCAGTGTCTGACATAGTGCCAGGTCAGAATCAATGGTTACTTTTATGGAACTGATGATCTTCAGCCACAGCATAGAATCTTAAAGATGATCTAAGATGACCCAATTAGTCTACTGTCTTTGTTTTATGGATAAAATGTGCACATGTGCTCATTATTACACAGTTATAGGAGCTCCATAAAATATGTAGTTGACTTGCTCAAGTACTAGGTTTCTTTTCCCGAAACAATAATGAATGCAGTGCTGTTTGCTGATTCAGTGAAAATGCAGAGCTCAATTATGATGTTCATAATTTATGCAAGATCTAGAGAATCATAAGACAGAGTGCTTGCACCTGAGAAATTCCCTATCTCATTGGTCCTCAAGACATAATTAGTAACTCCTCCCTCAAATTAAACAATAGCAATAGCCCAAAATAGAGAATCCAGCTGGCATGGCTAGGGATACATGCTCACTCACGGGTCAAGGAAGAATAGCTAGGCAAGACTATGCGAAATGGGGACAACGTGGCTTCCCAAAGTACAATCAGGGGTAGCTATGAGAAGCAGTGTATCTTACCAACAGTTAGTATTCTAACAATTCTGAGAAGGACCCTGTGAACCTGAGCACGTGAGCTGAGGCTTAGGGTTGGCCTCTAATAAAGATGAGTAGGAATGAGATAAATGAAGAGGGAAGATGGCAGGCTGTGCTGCATGAGGAGCAAATGAGCCTATGTCCCCTGAGCAGGAAGCTACAAAGACAGCAAAGGATATTCATTAAAGGTCCTCGGATTTATTTCAAAAGAAATTGAGGATAGATGACAGGCTTAATGGATAAACAAATGATGTTGGCAAGGAAAAAAATTATGTGTTGAGCTAACTGTATAAAACATATTCAGAGAATTTATAAGGGAGGGCTATGTAATTTTGAAAATCAGAACCATAAAGGAAACACTGAAGGAAGATTCTGGCTCAGAATTGGGGAACCAAATGATGGGTGAATCTTAAAGGATGGAGGCCTCTCTTGTTTCGAGAACATGAAGATACAGAGTTGGGTCTGAATGAGTGTGTAGGTATCAGACAATGATTTAGGTGGTATTCCTTTTAGCAAGTGGAGGTAGAAATCCTAGTGAAGGAATGGATGTTGGATTAAGACTCAGAGATGAAGGGGCTTTGGAATCCAATGTGGTTAGATACATAGGAACCAAGAAGAGGTCAGAAAGGGACTACAGAACCTCTCCACGAGTTAAAATTAGCATGAACTCCAGATGCTTTTACAAGTGACTGGATGGAAACTCTTCTTGGTTACTGTCCAAAAGCTAAAGTTTCTGAAACTTTGGAGGAGATTTTGAAGATAAGATTTAGTCAAGAATTTAGTCTTTGTTCTTCGACTTAAAGGATTATTAGAAATATTTGGAAGACAGTAGAGTGGCATGTTTTTTTTTTTGTGCTGGTTTGCACACCTTATTTATAAATGGAATAGCGGCCACAGAAGTCTCTTGATCTTATATCCTTTTCATAAAATAAATGTATTACTAGAAACACCAGACATTTTGGTGTTTGACTTAGCCCTGAAACAGGATCCTATTGAGCCATACTCACCCTTCTTCTGTGCTGCTCATTATTTATCCTGGAGTCATCTCAAAAAACGGATTAAAGGAGAAAGCGTGAGCCTACAAGCAATCTTTAACCTCAAATATTTGATCTATGTCATCACATTGAAGGAGTTCAGAATCTGCTTTAAAAAGACAAACCAGGAAGTTTGGCTTCTTTTTACCTCTTGAGAGAGTCAATGTTGTTAAGACTTAAAGCCGCAATCTCTCTGGGCCTGAGCCATCTGGTCCGCTTCTTGGCCTGCTTCAGTCAGTGCACCAACCATTGCTTCGTGTCTTAGATCTGTCACGACAAAATGGACAGTTCACCAAATGCAAAGGAATCCCCTGAATCATGTTTTAGTAAAAAAAAAACAATCGCCTTTAGCATACCTTTTTTATAAGTTTAAAATTTCTCATATTAGATTTGCTTACAATGGGGTATCTCAAAAAACCTTAAAAGTACAATCTATCGGCTTACAAGAGGCCTGTCTGTCAGTGTCCCATATGCAAATTGTCTGCAATAATAAATTAGGTCACTGGTGTGGCAAATCATAACAACCACAAAAAACAACTCTTGTGGACTCTTGGCTGAGTCTGCAGTAAGTCCTTTACAAATGCCACTCTTTTGTTATAAATGATCACAATAAATGGAGATAATAGTAATTAATTATATGATATAGATAGTATTTTATGCATGAGGAAACTGAAGTTGAGACCAGGTAACTAGGCTAGTAGTAAGCCCCAAGGCCAGAATGGAATCTATGTGATTGAAAGTCCATGGCTTTAGCATGCATTATTGTTTTCTTACTTCATAAATGGTTCCAGGAGCTGAGGTCCGAGGATCACAGTTTGAAGCCAGCCTAAGTAAAATTGCTGAGAATCTCTGTCTCCAACATAACCTTCAAATAGCTGGGCTCTAGGTGTGGCTCAAGTGGTAGAGTGCCAACCAAGCAAAGAAGCTGAACAAGTGTGAGATGCTGGTACTAACAAATAAAAACTTATATATTTATGTTATATTAGATTGTCAGCCTGAACTCTATCCTCACTTGCTGTTTGTTTAGATACTTTTCGAAATGACAATTTCAGAACTTTAAGCTGACATTTAAAAGAGTTTGAAGTTTACAAAAAGTTGTATGAGCAGTACAGGAATTTCCTGTATACCCAGATTTTCCCAAATGTTAGCACCTTTTGTACCTCCAGTTTATAAAAATTGGAAAATGAACATGGTAAAATATTTAATTCTATTAAGTAGTCAACAGACTTTAGTCCGTTATTACAGGTTTTCCCATTAATGCTCAGAATGGAAACCATATGACATGTACTTATCATTTTTCCTAGATCTCCTTCAAGGCCAGTCTTCTTGTTGCATAACCGCACGAGCCAAGGCTTCTTTCAGTGCAGTGTGAACTCTGGTTGCTTTGTGGACTCCACCCCATTCCTTTGAGCACAGAACAGTTCCTCAAACTTTCTTTGCCTTTGTTCATATTTAAAAAAAAAAGTACAGGCTTGTTTTCTTTGCAGAATTTCCTCAGTTTTGTGTTTGCTTAATGTTTCTTCACGAATAAATTCAGATCGTGAATTTTTGGCAAAAATACTACAGGGATTATTTTGTGTCTTCCTCAGTATGTGATACTAAGAGGTACCCCCTGTTGATTTGTCCAGTCTCAGCTGACACTGCCTTTGTTAAGGTGCTGACTGCCAATTTGTTTATTATAGAAGAACTGCTTTCCATTTGTAATTACCAAGTATTTTGTAGGGGATCTGTTTTGAGACAATAGTTTCTCATGATGCTTCACTCATTATTTTCACCATTTGCTGATAATTTTTCCTAAAATAGTTATCATTTTTGAAACTGATGGCTTTTCTCATCATCACATTTACATGTATTACTCAAAATTCTTTCTCATCGATCTATTCTTAATCAAAAAGCTTTCTCTATCTATCTATCTATCTATCTATCTATCTATCTATCTATCTATCTGTCTGTCTGTCTGTCTGTCTGTCTGTCTGTCTGTCTGTCTGTCTGTCTGTCTGTCTGTCTGTCTATCTATCATCTATCTATCATCTATCACCTATTGCCTTGACTTTCAGGGCTTTGTGCTTGCAAGGCAGGCTTTCTACCATTTGAGTCACACCCTCTCCCTCTTCTTCCCTACTTATTTGTTCAATTACTTATTCTGTTCTATTCTATTTAGTTAATTGATTTAGGTTATTGCATATCTACTCAAGAAAGACCCTCGAGTTGACACTTATATCACTTTGACATGCCCCTATTCTGCTTAACATACACTTTCTTACTTTCTGGTAACATGACATGTTTCAGGTCCCAGGTGCCTACCTATCAACTCAGCCATTTTCCCAAGGAGCCCAGGTTTCTTTTCTTGAGGAATGGCATTTCAAAGTCAACATCTGTGTTCTGGGGCTGTTGTTTGGGGCATAGCACTTCTAGTCCCTAGTGGCCAGACTAAAAAATATATGTGAATAAAAATACATATGTCCATATCTACTTGAACATTTACCTTTCTGAGTAAGTATTATATACACACTAATATCATTTCATAATATAATTCTAATCCCATACTACAAGTTTATTTGACCTTATTTGTAATTTCTTTCTCAGTAAGAAATTTGAGAAAATCAATTTATTTGGTTAATGTGATTCACAGACAGTAGTGCTCCCATAGTATATTTATGTAGGTATACTTACAGATGATTTTGGTGCTCATTTGTTATTATGTAGTTTAATTTACTTGTTTGTATCCTTCAGCTATCAATTTATTGTTTTTTCTCTCCAATTTGTTGCTTATCTCCAATTGTGCACTGAATCTGAAGTTTCTTACAGGTCTGTTCATGCCTTAAGTATACGTTAGCATTATCTTTATATATTTATTTCCTTGTTACAGCTTATATTAAAATTCCATATTCAAATCACTATGTGATTTTTTAATCTCCCAATTGTGCCCTGACTGAGACATATTCTATTTTAGATTCATTTTCTCTTTCCTGTTGATTTTATCTACCTATACCATAAGTCAGTGAATCACTGCTATGGTTGCCAAAAATCAGGATCATGTAAGAAGATTTATTCAGAAAAGATTCAGTCCTCTGCCCCTATAGCCACTCTACCATCTTAGCAACTTCCTATCCTTTCCAAACCTTTCCTCTGCATTCCTTGGTATGTAATAGATCTCATTAGCTCATAGACTATTTTTGTTCTATTTAATTTTTATAGCCAAGCAGATATGTGTATTATTTATTTCCTTTCTTCTTATGTAAAACGTGGCACACTATTGGCTTTTTCTGCTTTACTTTTTCCCACATAGCAATATGCCTGAGTAAATATATTGTACAGTCTCACAGAAACCCTTATCATATTTTTCCTCACAGCTGCATAGCAGTCTGTTGACTAAATGTACTATAGTTTATTCACCCACTGAGTGTTTAAGCTGTTTCCAAACAATAGTGCAATGAATCAATTGTGTGTGTGTGTGTGTGTGTGTGTGTGTGTGTATGTATGTGTGTATTTGGAGATTCACTTACAAGGTAGATTCTTAGAAGTGGGATTGCTCATTTGAAATATATAAGTCATCAGTCATTGCCAGATTCTCCTCTGAAATGTCTGTATCCATCTTGCATTCCTGTGCCCAATGCATGAAGGTACCTGTTTCTCTCTAAAATGTGTTGTCATGATTTTAATTTTTTGCTTATCTAACAGGTAAGAAATGCTACATCAAAAGTTATTTGACTATCTTCTCAACCTAAATGTTTAAATGTTCTTTTTCTCTATATATACACATATTAATAGAATTATGTGACTAATTATATATAAAACAAATTAATATGTAATAAATAATCATAACAAATCATATACAATTATATATTATAATATATAATTTTATCATATATATTAATAAATTGTCTGCATGTTTTTCTATATTTCCCCTGATTTTGGTAATTTCCTTTTTTTTTCCCAGATTCTTTAAAATATTTTAGATATCAGACTCTTATCTGCAGTATAAAGTTATGGGTGTTTTTCCCAGTATGACAACTATCTTCTGACTTTATGTGTTTCTACCATGAAGGTTTTGTTTTTGCTTTGTTTTGTTTTTGTTTTTTGTTTTGTTTTTGTCAGTCGCGGGGCTTGAACTCTGGGCCTGGGTGCTGTCCCTTAGCTCCTCAGCTCAGGCTAGCACTCTACCACTTGAGCCACAGCACCACTTCTGGGTTTCTGAGTGGTTTATTGGAGATAAGAGTCTCACGGACTTTTCTGCAAGGGCTGCTTTGAACCATGACCCTTAGATCTCAGCCTCCTGAGTAGCTAGGATTACAGGCATGAGCCACTGGCAGCCGGCTCATGAAAGTGTTTGTTTTTTAAAAATAATTTTATACAGTCATATTTATCAATGTTTTCTTTTTCCTGAATTACCCATACCCAGGTTAAAGAGGACCACCATGTTTTCTCCTGGTACTTGTGTAATTTAAATGATCATGTTCAGATTCCTGATCCATATGGAGTTCTTGTGTGTGGTCAGAGACACAAATATCTTCTTTTTCCATTGACTACTCAGTTTTCTTCATTATGCCCTGGCCATTTTAATATGCCTCTATTTTTATATGCTAGATTTCCATATGTACTTGGATCTGCTTTGGAAATCTTTACCCCACTGGTCTGCTTAACTTATGTGGTCAGTGCCAACTGTTTTATAGAGGCTGAATAGTAGGTTATATGTCTGTGGAACTAGCCTCTCCTAGCTGTTCTTTAAAATTGATTTCTTGGCTTGTCTTTCATGCATACTTTTCCCCACTAATGTTGATAACAACTTGCCCTTGATAGGCCATAGCTTCAGTCATGTGATGCTAAACTGAGGCAGCAATTCAGGGGCGTTGAGGCATATTTGTATTAATAGATCAGTCTATAGGAGCTGAGTGTTGGGAGCTGGAAGATTGAGAGCCAAGCATCAGTAGACCAGATGGAATGAGAAACAATAGGTAAGCTTCAGTTAAGTTTTGCATGTTGGAGGTCATGGGTGGATACAGTGTCAAGATTAGAGGCCAGAAGCAGTGGCCAGGCCCAGAAGCGAGGCCATGATCTGAGATGATGATAGGAAGAACCAAGCACACACTTGTGACGTGGGAGCCACGCTGCCTGAGCCCTCAGATGGAATGAATTTATGTTATAGGTTTGGAAACCATTTCCAGCCCTCTGTTCAAATAGCCAGCAATGTGGCTTCAGAGATGTTAAGTAGATTTATGCCTCATGTCTTTCTGAAATAAGGTTTGCCTTATTTAATTCCTGGAAAATCTAAGTTACTTCTAGGAGAGTTTAACAGTTTGAAACTGAAAGTTTCAAATGCATTTTAAACAGTTCCTCTCCCTCCTCTACCCACACATTTACCAAAATAAACAAAGCCACCCCACAAGCCTTTCCCTGATTTGCATAGCACTGAGAGCTGATGCAAATCCTCACATTTGGGGCTATTTCAGCCTTTGCAGAGATGACAAAGGGTTCCTTTCCTTAAATAGCCCTGAGCACCATACTCCTAGCTGAAGCTCTGTGGCTATCAAGTGACAATATTTCAGAAAATAAAACACCAGTGATAAGAGGAAAACTGGATAATGGAGTCTGATTTGATTTTTTGCCATAAGGAAATATTCCAGGCCTGAGTGGAAAGTGAGAACTTGGAGCCTGCTGCAAGGGCTGGGGGTCCTGCCTCTTGTCTACTTTACTGCTAGACTTACCTGTTACTAGGTGTTCCACCATGCCCATCCTTGTTTTCCTTGTCTACCAACCCAACCACACCACACCACACACACACACACACAACACATGTGCACACACACACACACACACACACACACACACACACAGGCATCAGGAGCTAATGCCCCTGTGTACTTAAATCTGTTCTATAAAAAAAGCATAGGAAGGATAGATCATATGTGCAGAGGTACATGATAAACCCTGGCTTACTTTAGGGTAAATCTAGTTTATCCATCCTTACTCCTTCATCATCCTGATGCACGATCTCGTCCTTTCCCACTACCCAGGGTTCCTAGGGTTGTGTTTAGCTTAACAAGGATAGATAATGGCAAGTGAATTGTAGAGAGAAGTAGGGAAATGGTGGTGGGGGGATTCATATCTATAGAGAACTGTCTCTGTTACTAGGCAAAGGTGATTTGGACACTGTGTTTTAGTACATGATGGCTAACTTTGAATTACACAGCCATTAGTGATTCGGAATATTTCTCATCTGTCTGATCCTCAGGTCCAGCTGAATTTACTTGATTCCTAGGTTGGTAAAAAGTACTCAGAATCTTGTAGTTGTGTGTAGCTTGATCACAGATTCAAAGATTCAAAGTTTGATCCCAAACAATTATCTTCAAAGTTCCAGGATCCAGAAAGAATATTCTGATAGCTTTTTCCCAGCCATGCAGCATGGAAACTGTCTCATCTGACCCTGTAGTAATGTTTCCCTGTTTTTTTTCTATGCCTTTGGCTGACCTCATATTTTGAAAAGCTCTTAACAGAAGAAGTGGGCTCTCTAGATTTTCACTAAAATGCCAGCAACACTTGACCTCAAACTACTGAGTCTACCGGTCCCTAACGAGAATATTATTCACATTCCCTTTAAGAATCCTTTTTTAGC
The DNA here is from genome assembly GCF_000151885.1 of Dipodomys ordii. Classification (NCBI taxonomy): domain Eukaryota; kingdom Metazoa; phylum Chordata; class Mammalia; order Rodentia; family Heteromyidae; genus Dipodomys; species Dipodomys ordii. The sequence goes on from NW_012267314.1 coordinate 9,302,744, forward strand.
ATGAAAGAATACTTCTAGATGCAGCCAGATACACATGACTAGTAAGTATATGTAAACACATACTGAAAAATAAAACAGAGAGAAGCTAGTTTTAACCTGATGTAATAACCTAAATTTAGAAGGTTAATAATAGTGAAAGTCAGTACGAAATCAGAGAAACTCATAATTGAATAGAAGTGATTATTGATGAACGTCTTTAGAGTCCCAATTAATAGAGAATATCATAATTTAAAATGTGCATATTGCCTAATTTACTTTTGCTTGCTTTGTTTTCTTTTATAATCTTTAATTTTTATTTCTTCTTTTGTTGTCTCCCTCCTCTTTCCCTTCATTCTCTCTCTCCTCCTTTCTTTCTTCTTCTTCTCTCCCCTGGCCCTAAACTCTGTGAGTGTTGTTGTAATATATGTCCTTTATCTACTTTCACCGGTATTCCTTTTATTCTTGTTTTTTCATAGTGAGGAAAGTTCTTACAAAAAAAGCTGGTTTATACTTGAAAGTTTTCTTGAGATTTCCCCTTATTTTTACCCTTACATAAAGGAGAAGTCTATCATCAAGAAAAGGAATTAGCGGTCTTGGCAAGCTAACTCAAGAGGCTGACTCTGCCATTGTAGGGGTCTGAACTGGGTCTCTATATAGATGTTCATTTCATCTCTGGCTCCAGGAATGTCATTTTTAGATCTCAGGCAAAGATCTACTAATGTTGCCTGAGCTATAATGTGGCCTCCTTTATAATCTGACCCTCAGCCTGCTTTTCCAACTCAGGCAAAGCTTTGGCATTGTTGGCAAATATACTCAGTAGTTTTGTCTGAGATGTGCACTTCCTTGTTTCACTGAAGCTAGTTTTTTTCTATGACTGTGAAGCCATATCTACTTCCTCTTCTTTATTTTAAAACCATGTTTAACTGGAAGTTTCATTTCAGAATCATAATATTGTAACTTATTTAAAATTGTCTCTTGTTTACAGTTTTTTCAATGCTTGCTTGCTCATAACTGGCTGTGTTAGTCACGCACACTCATCACAGAAAAAACATGAACTTGGATTGCTAAATATTTTTTTAAACACTTTCTCCTTGTATTCTTTCCTCCTAGTGAACTCTTCCCAGTCATCTTTGGTTCTTGTATTCTTTCCAGTGGCCTTTAACAGGTTTCTCCAGCACACAACTGTCTGAGAAGGTGAACAAAAGGGCTCAACATTCAGAACAGGGAGAAATGCACTCATTTCCATTTCCACTCAGTCCATTTCCTTGGACTCAGAATTCCAGCTGACTTTGACAACCTGTTTAGCTAAAAACAGATGGCTGGTGCTAAGTTGCAGAGTGGTCTCCGTGAGGGTGTGGCTATTTGTATGCCCAGCTGAGAAGAGGGCCAGTGAGAAACAACCACAGCACCAGCTCAATAAAGGCCCACTCTGTTGATGCTTTGTTTGCTTCTTTTTAATCAATGTTGGCTTCTTTTGGATGTTTTCCTGGACTTTTCATTCCAATAAGAAGAAGACCAGTTTCTATTTGGCCACAGATATAATGAGTGTGGGGATCTAAATCCTTTGGTGCCATTGACATTTTTTTTCTTTTTTCTTTTCTTTTTTTTGGGGGGGGGTTATATTACAGAGGACAAATCTAGGTGGCTGGTTTCACTTAGGCAGGCACTAGGGAGGAAAGCTGTTGAGCATTTTTCTCCCATGGGCCTGATTTCAACATTAGCACAAGCTCAGATGGTCACCTCGTGGACCTTATGAGGTGTCATATCTCATCAGGACCCAGATTCCTTCTCTTGTATGAAGCAGCTTTTTCTACACATGGGGACAAGACCAACATAAGATTATGTCACAGCTTTTCTCTTTTCCTATTTTCTATCTTTGGTGAGGGTGTCAACTTTTTCCTCAGCAGAGAATCTTGCATCTTTTAATAATGATATTCTTTGGTTTCTGCTGTGGTTTGGTTTCCCCCAAAGTTCATGAGTTGGAAACTCCATCTGCTTAATCATATTTAGATGGTATTTGATGTATATTCACTTTAGATTGGATTTTTAGATTGTAAATTGAAGGATTTAGAATAACATGTAATATTCTGCTGGATTACCATTCCAAGCTGTGGGTTTCTGTTGAAAATACAAAACTCATGCCAGATGGCCAGTTGGTATATTTCAGATTTACTGCCATCCCAAGATCAGATATTAGGACAAGAATGACCAAATAAACTATTTGAGCTTTTTCATAAATCATTCCTGGCCAGTTAAGTTTTGGGTGTGTTGTCCTGCCTAAATGTCATAATCTCCTATCTTATCCCTAAACGCGTTAAGTCTCATTTTGCATGTTCCAAGATGATCTATGTGTTATAATTTTATACTCCTTTAGACCTTGCCATCTACATGCTAATGTGTGAAAGACTAGCTCATCCTGAAAATCTCCAGCAGCTTTTGTTTTGAACAAAACTGCAAAAAAAATAAATTTTGAAAGAAGAGGGGATGGAGGAGCACATTTTGCTTTCAACATATTGTCAGAAATGAGTGAGCTACAGCCTGGAGAAAATCTTGGCTAGGAACTGATGATCTCTACTCAGGATTCGGATCTGTCACAGGGATGAGAACAGGCAGACTCGTCCTTAGGGAAGGTGTGGGGATCCCGGATGTACAGGGTTTGGAATAGAAGTTGACATTTCCTTCTTCATTATAAACTCTGTTGGCAGCATGCTCTCCAGACCCTGTGTCTTAAAGAGGCTCAGAAAGCCCTGTTTGCAATATGTACAGTGCATTGCATCCTAAATTTGATCACCATTCATGACCACACAGAAGCTGAGGGAATTAAAATACACATATATTATTTGCCCACTCATGGTGTAGTATGTATATGTATGAAAGGTATCAGAATTTCTAGGAAGACACAGAATTTCTTATATCCATGGTCTGCTTAATAGATCTTAATAGATCTCTGCTTGAGATCTTAATAGATCGCAAGATAGTTATCGCTACCCACTATCACACTCATGAGATCTGAGATTGGCCACCAGAGTCTAATTTCTTTTTCTTTTTTTGCCAGTGTGGGGCTTGAATTCTGAGCCTGGGTGCTGCCCCTGAGTGCTTCAGCTCAAGGAAAGTGTTTTACCACTTGAGTCATAGCACCACTTCCGGTTTTCTGGTGGTTAATGGGAGATAGGAGTCTCATGGACTTTCCTGCCTGGGCTGGATTTGAACCATGATCCTCAGATCTCAGCCTGCTAAGTAGCTAGATTACAGGCATGAGCCACCAGTGTCTGGCTTCACCAGAGTCAAATTTATACACTGGGTTTACAGGTTCAGTGATAAACCTATTCCGCTTAAATTCCAGTGTTGCTTCTTCCCTATCACTTATAACAGTGAGGTCCAGTTCCTCTCTGTGACTTATAAAGTTGCTTCAAAACCTCTGCAGCCTAATTCTGCACTCCCCTCCTCAGGAAGCCCTGCACAGATCTCCCCCATCCTGTACTTTCAACTCTGGCACCTTCCATACCCAGATACAACCCAGTTACAAATTTGCATTTGCTGATAGGCTTTTCTAGAAAAGAAACTTGTTTTTTCATATATTGACAGAGGGAAAGAAGACAAGTCTACTTCCTAATCATGTTTTCAGGCATTGGAGAATAGAATTTTATGATTTTTTTCTTAAATTTTTTTTTCTTATCCTATTAACAGGTAGAAGAATCACGAGTCTTCTAGAAAATATGCTGTCATTTTCAGAAAGTGAATGTGTTCCCCTGTGAAAAGCAACAGTTGTGTTTGTCTGCTGTCTAAAGTTTAAAATATCCAGTGAGAGTGTTCAGAATGGTCTCTTCCTCTCCGTTAAGACGAAAACTGATAACCCACAGTTCCATGTCCTTTCATAAAATCATTGACTTCGGCAAACCCCAGAGTTGGGAGGGTTCCGGGTCTGCTCTGCCAGCCTGCTACCTCAGAATGAACCTGTGGAGCCTTTCAACACAGGAGCAGAACCATGGAAGACCTAGGGTTAGTCATCTTATCCCTTTTCCTGCCTCAACAAGAACAAAGCTAACCAGCCCTAAGCAAATGGGCTCCCTTTGGTGTTTCCAAAGGAAAACCATAGTATTGAGGTGTCAGCTGATAACACAGGAAGTCTGTGGCATGGCCGGGCCAGCCAGGATGCTCAGTATTCAATCCCGGGCTTGGAGACTGGACTGTGTTCCCCACTGTTTCCATGGAATTCCAATGTCTGTGTGGGCCTTGTCATTTCCAGCAGAAGCTCATGGAGAGGTAGCTCTCTCCCGTCTTGTGCTAGGAGAAAACCCAGTGTTATCATACCTGCTGTTCTGAACCTCAAGGTTTCACAATCAACCTGACTTGGTCCCAGTCTGGAGTGCTTTTTAATTTCATGAGAAAACAGGGATACGTGGTTGGCCTTGTTCACACCTGTGAGGTCTTGAACTTCAGCAAAGCATGGAAGAGAAAGAGCAGCGGTAGGCATCTTCACTTCCCACTACTTTCATGTCTGACTCTCGGGTGTTTCTTTGGCCATTTTTCCTCCCTTGCTGTGTTTTCATAGATCAAAAGAACCCATCAAGGAAAGAAATCAAGGGACACAATCAAGGTCAAATGTTTTCTGAAAAGTGGGGACCTGGACTGGCTCAGCTCTCCTATATCCACAAGCATTGGCCGACCAAGCCAGCCGCTTGCATCTAGTTGAATGAGAGCTCACCTGGGTGGATGGTTGTGTTGTGTGCGTGTGCATGAGTGCGTGCATGTGTAGGTGTGGGTGTGTGCAAAGAGGAGGGCATAAAACAAGTTTGATGAGAAATGTACTTAATACCTTACTAATGTACTCTGTTCATCACTTTGACAATTTTAAAAAATGTAAAAAAGAGGGGGGCATCCAGATTTAACCTCCAAAGAGGATGTTTGAGTTCCCATGAAAGAATCCTAGTAGAAGACTAGAGACAAACATCGTTTTGTCAACTGTTCTCGCCAGAAAACGTGTCAAGTGCTTGTGCTTCATTCAGACATAGAATGGTCACCGTTAATGTGCTCATCAGGACTGTTGAATAAAGAAGCCAGTCAGACAGAGGTATCTGGAACTCTGTAAGAAACCCACGGGTGCAATCTGTCTCTGTCTTTGAGGTGCTTTGCTCTGCTGTCAGTCCCCATGTACTTCATTGCTGTGTTTAGACTGCCTCCTCTTTTCCTACCCCAACCAATCGTTTTCTTTGAATGATTTCTCATCTCTCTCTTCCAAACAAACAAAACACAGGAAAGATGCCACCCTTGATCCTTGATAGAGTGTCACAGATTCGTAGCTGTGACATCTACAGAGCAACATGGCAGATCTGAGGCTGTCCAGGCTTTGCTAAGTGACAGGTCACAGGGGCATGCAAATCTCTTTCTCTCAGCTTCCAGCTGTTCTGTCCATTAATGCATTTTTTAGTCAGACTTCTCAGAACCATTAACGTTTTAGAGCACATTGGAAAAGTGATTGTTGGGTCATTTTCTAAATCCTTAGTCTTCCTGCACATTATCACTGGCTCAGTTGTTGACCTGTTAGTGCAGAACCTTCTTAACTATCCCACTTAGAGGAAGGCTAAATGAAATTGGCCTTCAATTTGCTTCCAAGAGGACATGGTAGGTAGTGCAATTTTGAACTATTTAGAAATCAGCACAACTGCTTTTTCTGTTGCTTGGCTCATTAATAGACACTAGGGCTTTTCAAACCGAGATGGCCTTTGGGCCGTGCATGCAACTGGGTGGGTGGGGGTCCTGGTGTGTGTGTGTGTGTGTGTGTGTGTGTGTGTGTGTGTGTGAGTGAGTGTGGTGTCATTCTCCTCCTTTCCCCTTACTTTCTGGCACATTTTCACACATGGTTCTTTCTACAGGGCTGGGGGGCTGGGGGAAGGGTGTGACCTTGCCCATCTCCACATTTCCCCATTTCAGCACCAGGTTTAGTCTAGTCGGGGTGAACTCAGGACAGACTTTTCCCAATCATACTGGATTCCCTAGGTTTTGTCACTCAGAGCCAGATGCTTAATGCTATTTTAATGCAGTTGTTTTGTGTGTGGATAATATGCTTTTTCCCCCTTTTCTGCCAGACCTCAAAGCCCTGGAACAAAGAGCTCATAAAAGTGCCTAGAGTCCAAAGCTAATAGCTGGTATTTGGCTGGTATGGAACAAGGCCTAAAATTTCCATTGATGTTATATTCAGCAGGACAGTGAGATACGTGAACATGGTGAAGGGCAGCTGCGGCTCCAGATACCCACACACCTAGTTGTACCCCATCAGACTGCTCCCGTTTCTCCATCCACATTGAGATGGCTGGTGTAGATTTCATTTTCTGTTTTGTCAGTCCTAGAATTTGAATCCAGGGCTTTGAACTCATAAGGCAGATGCTCTATCATGGAAGCATTCCTCCAGCCCTGTTTCTGCTGGTTATTTTTTTTTTTTTGAGATAGGATCTCACTTTAGGTTTCTTGTTGTAGCTAGGATAACAGGCCTGGGCCACTTTGCTCCACTTTCAGTTGAGAAGGGGGTTCTCATGAAATTTTTTTTTCCCATAGGATAGCTTTGAACCATGATTCTCCCAATCTCTGCTTTCCAGTAGCTAACATTATACAGGCAGGGGCCTCTTGGGTCTATTGGAGATTTTTAAAGTTTATTTGGCCCTCAATTGCTCATAACAGCCTTCCCTTTTATAGTCCCTCAATTTAGAAAATAGCTTCAATACCCTAGTTGAAAGGACTGGAAGTCATCTTTCATAGCTTCAACCCCAATCTTGTTATCATTTTCACCATCATCTACAACCTTCAACATTTTTATTTGACAAGTACACATGGAGAGCCCAGTGCATGCTCAGGGTGTTCTGCTGGGTAAGATGATCAATACAATTTATGATTGAGAATATAAACCCAGGGGAGGCTTGACGCAGGGGTGGAGCACTTGCCTACATTACATGTGTGGGGTCCCAGGTGCTACTGACTCCAGCACTGAAAATGAATAAATTAGAAAAGAACGTGATCTTGGAAATCAAATGGTAACCGTCACATTCTGGTACTGCTACACATGATCCTTGTGACCTTGGGGGAAATTCTGTGTCCTGTGCAATGGATTAATAATAGCATCTCCTTCATAGTTACTTTCTGATACAAAAAATGTATTCATATTCAAATTCAATTAGTGCCTGGCATGTGGTAAAGAACGTGTAGTTGTACAGACGTAGGTACAGTTGTCATAACAATTTTTTTAAAAAAGAAGTCTAACCAACATAGGCAGGGGCCAGGACCTGGCCCTATTGTTTAGCAATGCATATGTGGAAAATAAAATATCATGGGAAAGGAAAAGAGTATCAGATTTCCTGTAGACAGGGTGTGTGAGCTTTGGGAAGCCTGAGCTGGGTTCTGCAGGATGAATGGACAGTAGAGTCCCCTGGACTTTATTTCCTGTGACTATCCTCACTCAAGCCCTGGGCATCTCTAATTGGACCACAAAAACATCCTTCTAGCTGATTTTTCTTTCCTGATCTTCACTCCCCAGATTGTAGCCAGTGGGATTTTTCCTATGTTGTAAATATGAGTGTATCTTTCCCCAAATGACTTTATTTACTGACTCCTAAGTACCCTCAGCTTACCAGCACGGTTCTTCAGTGAGCTTACAATCTGCATCATTTCCTCCCAGCACCTTCTCTTTCCCCCTTTCCCTTCTTCCCATCTGGAACACACACATGCTGTGCTTCAACCCACAGAATTTCTTTTACTTCTCTCCACATGCCACAGTCTCTCTCCCTCATAGACTTGGCATTTCCATCACCTCCTCTTGGAATATCTTTTCTTATCCCACCCACCTTTTCTCCCCATCCTTCAGATGCAATCTCACTTCCTCCAGGTGGCACAGCGGGGCTATTTCCTCTTCCTGTTTTCCTAAAGTCCCTTCCAGGGTGCTGTTGGATGTTGTTCACTTTATGGATGCTGCAGTTTTTCTCTTTATTTTCTGTAGTGGCCTGTCAGAAAGTAGAAACTGTCTTGACCAAATGTGTATCCTGAGCATTCAACATTCTGATTTGAAGACTTAACTATATATATATATATATATATATATATATATATATATATATATGTATATATGTGTATATATGTATATGTGTGTATATATGTGTATATATAAATATATATGTGTATACATATATATATATAGAGAGAGAGAGAGAGAGAGAGAGAACTGACTTGTTCTTCTTCCCCAATTTACATGTTGAAGCTCCATTCCTTAGCACCTTAGAATATGATCTTAACTGGAAATGGAATTATAACTGCAGATGTAATTAGTTAAGCTGAGGTCATGTAGACTATAATGGACCCCTAATCCAGCATGACTGGTGTCCTTATATAAACAATATCAGATAAAGTCAAATCCATGCACAGAGGGCAGGTGATCTGAACAGACATAAGGAGAAGGTAACCATCCACAGAAAGAAATCGACCCTGCCAACACCTCAATCTTGGACTTCTATCTCCAATTATGAAACAATATCTTTCTATTGTTAAGATACATGATGCATGCAACTTCATAACAGCAGTCCTCTCAAACTAGTACAATACTTATTCAAAGACAATTTCCGATTTTTTTAATGTGTCCTTATCCATAAGACCTTAGTGCATGCACAAGTATACCCTGAGCAGCTTCTTGCTCTACAAATAGATAATTCACAAGGATGGCAGACCCAGGTGGCTCTTAGTCATCGCCTCCGGCAGCCAATTTTAGCTTCCTATGACCCTCTCCCCCTGGGTATTCCAAGAACTTCATCCAAGTAGGCAGTGGAGGCGCCCTCTCAGCAAGCCCCCTCAGCAGGAGGGATGTGAGCTGGTGTGCAAGCAGGTGCATGCTTTTGCTCACAGCCAGAGAAGCAGCTGAGAAGGAAGCAGAAGTCATGGGGGGGGCAGGCAAAGAGCAGGGAAGAAGAGAAAGTAGCAGAGATACAGAGCCAGAACCATACTCATTCCAGATTTCAGAACTCTACCACAGAATGTCAGTGCATGTTGTAGAGAAGCCAAGATGTCAGGCAGGAATTTCCCCCCTTCTTAAAAAAAAGTTCTCCTGCATTTGATTGCAGCCTCAAATAAGCAATTCTTTCAAATTTCTTCTGACTTCAGAAGTTCAGAGTATGTTGAGCTGAAGAGCCACCAGGCTCATAATTATGGTTATTATAGGGAGTTGCATGCCCATCACCACAGCATCTGGCTGTAATCACATACTTAATGGAAGGCAAGATGATCTGCTACTCATAATGGGCAGTCTCTGAGCCAGGCAGCCACCGAGCACCCACCCTCTCACTTGGAGGCCCAACAGAACAGATGTAGGTGGAAAAAGACGATGCTGATGTCTGTCTGGAGGACCAGTGACCTCTGGGACCTGCCCTAAGTGAGTTCTGTAACCAGTTCACGGAACCCATACGGTTCCCACTAACCATTAAGGGCAAGAAATAGGCTTTCCCTCTGTGTTGAGTAGCTGGCAAGAAGAAGAGCAGGGTGGGTCTCATTGTTCACCCCACCAGTGGTGAAGTGAACAGATGTGGCTATGGAGCATGGCAATGGTTAGCCTTGATTATACTGAGAAGCATATAGATTAGCAGGACACACCTTGGAATGTGCCTGTGAAGAAGTTTCCAGAAAGAGTGAACAAAATAGGCAAGATCTGCCCTGAGTCCCTGTAAGTTGCACCATTCCATTCGCTGAATGTGGGTGGCACTACACCTCCTACCCCCTTGGAATGGAAGAGGAACATGCGACAGTCCATCACACACACACTCTGTTTCCTGGCCACCATCCTGTGGGCTACTCTGCCACGTACCCTCCTCTCCATGATGGACTGATACTTTTGAAACGGTGAGCCGAAGTAGATCTATTCCTCCTTTAAGTTATTTGTAGCAGGTATGGTCATGATAAAAAAAAGTCTAACCAACATAGGCATAGACCAACTTTTACTTAGTCAGGACCTGGCCCTATTGTTTAGCAATAGAGGTTCCCCAAGCTTCTGAAAGAACAGCATGATAATCCCCATCTGCCATAACAAAACACCATAGGCTAGACGGCTTAACTAGAAATCTGCTTCTCCTTGTTCTAGAGGCCTGGGAAGCCCCATATCAAGGTGCTGATAATTCAGTTCTTAGAAAGCCCAACTTAGTGGGCTAAGATTTCTTCTTCCCCTTGGTGCAAGGACACTAATCTCATCCCAGAGGCTCTACCCTCCTGGCCTCATCCAAAACATAAACTTCCCAAAGGCCCACCATATTGGGAGTTAGGGCCTCAAGATACAAATGTATGTGGAGGGCATTCAATTCATAACAGCAATGAACATTTTTTAGTAAGTGTGTGTGGACCACTATCCCTTTTACCTATGAGTGGGCCTCATCCTCTACAGATAGAGACTCTGAGCCCTTGAGACCTCACCCTACCCAGCCTGCAGACTGCAGTGTTTACTTGAACCCTGTACTACCTGTACCAGGTTTCAACTGTGCAAATCTTAGCCAATGTCTTCAGCGAGCATCTCCCCTCTCCCTCTACTTGTCACTAATAGGAGCCCTTAAGCCACTTGATACTGGGGCCACACACTTGGGTATGTTAATTAAATCTTGCTGTTACCTTCCCTGTGTTATCACATCTGTAGTCATTATGTTTCTCCCATGTCTTCTGCTCTGCCTCCCTTCTGAGTTTTGGCTGTAAATCACTGTAAATTCCCTATTTCTTCAACCAATTCTATATCCAGAAAATATTCTTGTTTGTTTGTTTCAAAACTAGGCTCTCTATGTAAGCTGGAGTTGGCCTTGAACTTGTGATCTTCTTGCTTCATCCTTTCCAATGTGGGGATTGCAGTTGTGTGTCATCAGACCCAGATTCCAAAGATATTCTGTGCAACTCTGTAAGTATGTCCTATTAAACATACCCAATGACAATGAGCTTTTCAAATTCCATCCTATGACTTGTAAACTAATGTTTTTGTGCTGTTGAGTAGTCCATTCATACCATCATCTGCCCATTGATGTATCCCTCTTGTTCACCTAACCTCCTACCTATCTACCTACTAAGGCCTAAAGGGCTTGCTGTCAGTGTACTACCTATGTCAGAATAGAAGAGAACCCAGAAAAAAATACTGTACAGAGGGGTTACAGTTACACGAGTAAGGTAATGAGTACATTTCCTACTGAGCATTGTTGTCCCCTTCTTTGTTTTCCCCCTACCATCCCTTCTCTCCCCACCTACCTAAATCCTCCCTGCACCCCGAAGTTGTAAAGCTAGTTTTCAACATAGTGTCTTGTACATCTCATTATTACAATGGGTCAACCTGTATCCTTATTTCAGCATTTTGTTATTTCCCTTCCCCTCCACAAATTCCCCGTTTTCTGAGTTAGAAGATCCTTCACTGGGAAGGATCAAATATGTTTGAAGGATGGATAATGTAATAACTAGTCAAATATCGAAGTTATCGATTTGATTATACCACATAATACAGAAGGTATTAATTTAGATATCCATATCTTTACTCACATCTCACAAGACAGTGACACCACAGCCTTTCTCATCCTTGGAACCTGCCATAGTGTTAGAAGAGTCTTCCAGAGAAAATCATGGGCAATTCTGTGGTGTTTTAGACAGAGCAATTTTAGAGTCCAGATGTGACTTTGTCTTTAGTCACAAGAAGCCATGGAACAGCTGGGTTTTTTCATCTATAAATTATATCTTCATGCTGTAATCACTTAATAGCCTCATTTTAAAGTAGTCTTCCAAGTGTTTATTTATAACATCATCCAAAACTTGTGACTGTGAGGTCAGAGTCCCAGGGGGAGTGATGTGAAGCTCACTGACTTTGCCTTTCTCTTCTCCTTGTTTCCTTTATAAACTTGGATCAGATGGGGCATCTTTATCTTTTATTTTATTTATTTTTGAGATAGGGTCTCATTATAGAACCCAAGTTGGCCCAGAATGCTCTATTCTCCTGCCTCTGACTCCCAATTGCTAGTACTACAGGTATATATTACTCTGCCCAGATATCAGACACATGAATATCACTCAATCCAGCTTGAATTCAAGTTACTTCAGGGGATACAAACACAAGGTAACCATGTGAAACAGTATAGGTGTAACATGTTATGCATGAGAATTTCTCAATAGGATCATCTCAAAAGTGCTCTGGTTTAGGTGATTCATTACAAAAGCCAGTTTGTTACTTAAACTAAGTAAGTGACAGCTCTACCCTAAAAAGAATTTGCAAGGAAACAAGTCTCAGGTGACTATACGTTTTCCCCAGAGATTATATAGGACACAGGGAGGCACCTCATCTTCTATTTAGGCATCAATAATGTTTGCTATTAAATATCATAGTAGCCTCCTAATGGTTTCTATGATTGTAGTTTGTTCCTCCTCCAGCTCTAACCCATATTCCCACCTTCCTCTTTGCTATTTCTCATTTTCCATGAGCTTTTAGTGGTCACATTGATTGCAGGGTGATAGTCAAGCCCCTTGCTGTGGCTTATAATACTTTTCCTTTCTGGATCCTTCAGTATTTCACAAAACTCACTTCCTGCCTTCATTATGTGACAGCTCTCCAAATTCTCTCATGTCCTAATCTTTAGAACCTGTGAATATTATCTAAAAACCAAACTAATTGAAAGTGGGATTAATTTAATGATCTTGAAATGTGAAAGTTATCTTAAAATTGTATGGGGGGGCAGATGTCACTGGAATGGTCCTTATAAGGGAGTGGCATTTATCTGGGAACAAAACGGATCTTAGTATGGTGTCTCACTCCTGTAATTTCAATACTTACAAGGCAGAGAAAGGGAGGATTATGGTTCAAGGCTAGTCGGGGAAAAGTTAGCAAGACTCCTACCTCAATGAACAGCAAATAAGCTGTTTGTGATAGTAAGTGCCTGTAACTGAGCTATGTAAGAGACAATGGTAGGAATATCATATTTCAAGCTGTCTTGAACAAAGAAAATTGTACCTTATCTAAAAAATAACTTAAAAGCAAAAATGGCTGGAGGCGTGTCTCATGTGGTAGAATGTTTACCAAACAAATTTATAGCCCCAAGTTCAAACCCAAATTTTAAGTGCAGAAGAAGGTGTAGGAAGAGCACAAGGAGGAGGAGGACGAAGAAGAGGAAGAGGAAGAGGAGGAGGAGGGCGAGGATGAGAGAGGAAGAGAAAGAGAGGAGGAAAAAGAGAAGAAACAGAAAAAGAACAAGAAGAAGGGGAGAGAGGAGAGAAGTCAGAGTCAGGGGATAGGACAATATAGTAACAGAAGTGCAAGGTGGAGTTTCTGCCTTAAAGATGAGAGAAGAGGCCATGAGCCAAGGAAAGCAGGAGGACAGTGAAAACTGAAAAAGTCAGGAATGAGAATTCTCCTGAAAGCTTCCAGAAAGAATAATTGTACTGATACTTTGGCCTTGGACAGGTGAAACTGAATCTGGACTTTTGACCTCTGAATCTATAAGAGGGATATTTCTGTTGTTTTGAGCCACTGCATGTGTGGTAATGTGCTACAGCAGCAGGTAATGTGTTGCACCCTCCTGATGCATCCAACACTCAGTGTGAGCAGCTTGGATATCCCTACCTCTGCCATTTTTCTGCCATCTCTGCTGTCTAAAAATGCCTGTTTCCCCCTTCCACCCATTGTCCTTTCTCACACCAGCCACCATGTGCTTTGTTTGGGCATTTCCAACACAGAAAAACATGACAGGCTTAGCAGCCTTCCTAGATCCTGCACTCTTATTCTTCTATCATTTTCTGACCGTATCTGATTAAAGCTGTGTATGTGATAGTCATCTCCAATACTTTAGGAGCATGTCAATAAGCAGACTATGTGTTATCTGTCTTGCTGTTCTTACAGCTTTAACAGCTGTTTGTTGAAGAATTGAAAAAAATTGAAGTTCTATTTATGTCTTGCCCCTTTAAATGATTTTTGGGGAAAAAACACCTCAGTGTTCAATATTCTATTCTCTGTTGTGGAAAGATTGTGGTGATGTGCATTTAGAGAGATCCTGGTATAAAAACAGAAGAGTTATTAGTCTTTTTTAACTCCCTTCAGCGTGGGCTTCCTGGCCAGGCCTAGGCCTGGTGTTCAGAGTATTCAAGCGAGCTCCCCTGTTCTGACTCATCATGGCTGTAAGCTTCATTGGGTCTAATGAAGGTACAGTAGAAATGGCTCTGTGCTTGGCGTAGCTGTACAGTATTTCTCCTCATACAGCCTTCCCTGTTTGACCCCTCCCATCACTCCATCACTTCCTCCCCATAGCTGTTCTCTCTCAATCTGCATGCTTTCGTATTTGAACTCACTCATCTGTGGACCTTCAGCTTCTAAAACTCTCCCCAGATCCTGGTTTGAGATCATTTATACTGGATGACAAGATATGAGTAATTCAACCCAACCCATTACTGCCACAAAAGTAACATCAGCTCAAATTCCTCTATGGTAGAGTGAACCACATCTTTACCTTTTCAGAATAAGATACAGCGTATCTTTAAGAAGGTGACAAAATCTACCACCCAGGGCTGAAACACTTTATGGATCTTCTGTGGTCCATTATGTAAACATTTCTTTCTTCTTCACCTTTCTTTGTAACTGGGTGTTCATACTGTTGGTCTCTGGGTACTGTAATTTACATTGCAGTATGAGGCTTCTGTTTGACTCTTGCAAATTATGAGCCCAGGGATGAAACTCCAGTGGAAGAGATGTATCTCCATAAGTCACAAGCAGTTGTATAGAGATGAGTGCACTGGTGGAAAGAACCTCTCTTCATCATCCAAATTTATTATCTCAGAATAAAATCTCAGTTTCAGGAAAATAATAGGACGAGGCCAACCACAAGAGATAAAAGAGAACTGAAATGAGATCCTTGCATAAAGGTTTCATAAAATACCACACAGGGGAGATGGCCATAAACATTCTACACAGGAAGTGGCAATGTTCTCTCCATCTCCCTTCTTGCTTAGGAAGGATTTGTTCAGAATTCTGAAATCCCTGCAGGTAAGTGTTCATGAGCATTGATGCACTTCAGAGGAAAGAAGTAGAACAGAGAAACTAGTTCTGTCCAGGGAAATCAAAGACTATTGCTATCAGAGGACAAGATTTTTATAGAGATGTGATCATGTAATGCAGGTTTTACCAGATGACAGAGTTTTTGTGATCTTGAATTCATGGGGGAAGCTTGGGGCACTAGGGAGAGTTTCCCTGAGTTAGTAAGACTTGGCCTCTACTATCATTTTGCTTCCTGATGAGCTCGTCACCCTAAAGTAGGACCTTGTCTTCTTAATCTGTTTATCATGGAGGTTGAATGAGAACATCTTTGAGATCCTGTCTGCATTTACTCTTGTAGTTCTGTTGCCTAGGGTTCCCTGACTGTGAGGACTAGTTTAGCAGGTTCATGGTCTATAGATAGATAGAAAACACCTCTAGAGAACAACATTCTACCAGTATTGATCTACGTAAAGCAGTTAGTGAGACACCAGACACATAGCCTGGCAGCTGATCCACTTTTGCTTTCTTTGGTCTGGAAAATAATGCATTTTACTCTTTTCCCCTATCCCAATTTTCCATAAAGTTAACAGTTAATTTCTCTGGAGTGTCTGTACTTTCTCTCTTTCTCTGTACAAAACTGAGGAGAGAAATGGTGTGACAGAGACAGAGAGAGTTATATTCTCAGAAATACAGAATTAAAATACATGGAGCAGACAAAACCAAGGGCGGAAAGGTGAAAAATGAAGTAAGCCAGACTTAGAAAAATAGCAACAGAGAGAAACCAATAACTCAAAATAATTCTTTCAAATAATAGTCTGCTCTCTGTACTTTGGCTTTATAGGTCTATGTTAGAGAAGATTTATGTGGAAGAAAGCAATTTGGGGTCCTAGAAAATATATGAAATGAAATTATTTGTTTATTTGAAAATTTGAAGTGATAACAGTTTTTCAGTTTTCAATTGAAGTATGCTTGTTGCATTATAATAAACTGTGATGTAAATTCTAAGATTTCTGACCCATAATAAAGTGATATAAGTGTTTTATTGAAATTTGTTATTATGAAGTTTGACCTACATTGAACTTTACATAAAATATACTTACAGGAGTAATCCATAATGATAATTATGAATCTAAATCTCTTCCATTTAGTCATTTGCCATCTATGGAGGTGGCACAGTAATAAAAACAGTAAATATTTTGGGTTGGTAACCCTGGGCTCAAGTTTGACATTGCCACTTTTTGAGTGACTTTGGGTGAGTTCCACATTTTATCTAAACTCCCGTTTCTTCTGCAAGACAGTTGGGAAAACTGGAGATAACATATGTATGTATGCAGTGAGGCATCAGATCCAGAGCCTGGCAGCCAATCGAGTGAAAGAACTTGTTAGAAAACAGCAAAAGTACTTGATAGAACTTAACAACTGCAGGAACTTGCAACGGATGGAGGGTTTGTGCCTTTACCCAAATTCATGTTTTGAAACTTGAATCCCAAAGTGATGATATTTGGAGATGGGGAAGTGATTCAGTCATGAGGTTGATGAACGAAGGGCCAGAGAACTAGTGGAGACCTAGCAAGAAGAAAGAAGTCTGCAACCCAGAAGAGTGTTTCCGCCATGACTTAACTATGCTTACAGCTCTGTTCCAGACTTCCAGCCTCCAGAACAGGGAGAAATACATTCCTGTTGTTTATAAGATACCCTGCCTGTGCTACTTTGTGATAACAGATCAAGTGAACTAAAATCCCATTGTTATCAGGTTCAATTGACTTGGCCATTGCATCACTCCCATGGTTTCCCAGTGTAGCCATGAGATCAAATGCTCTCCTCACTGTGACATGGGAGCATGGAAGAGGCCCTATTAATATGAGCACATGCATCAATGACTCTCTGGCAGCCACATCCAGAGTGTCCTGGTCATGAGTGGCTGGGGTAGGATGAACTTCCTTGTTCTCATTCACTCATCATTGTAATTGTCCTCCTCCAATTTTCTGTGTTTTCATTGGAAGGACGAATGTCACTTTTAGGGAAGATCCCTATTTGCATGAAATTAGAAGCTGATCTGCATGTTTCTAGAAACCCAGGATTGTTTCCAGCAACATTAAAAATTCATAGATAACCCCATCTGTAAAAAGTGTGAAGGCAAGTCCTAGAATCTCAACTGAGGGCCTGACATTTTGAAGCTCAGAAAATATTTCAGTAGCATATCATCGTTCTTTCTCTGTCTCTTTCTCTGCCAGTCTGTCTCTCTCTCTGTTTCTGTTTCTCTCTCACACACAGAAATATAGGAATAAAGAACTGAAAAATGCCTTAGTATGGTCTACAAGGATCCACTAACATTTAAGACATTTCCCATACTCTTCTTCTCTCTGCTTTGGCTACCCTGGTCTTGCTTCAGGACTTTGTACTTGTTTTCATTATGCTTAGAAATCCCTTCTTCAAGACCTTGAATGGTTCACTTCCTTATTACCTATAGTTATTTGCTCAAAGAGAAGACTTCTTGGGCCCTTCTTGACCACACACTCCCATATCTACCCCTGACATTTCTTACATCTCTCCTTCTCTACCTTCTTTATTTACCTTTCAAAACCTTCCCTAATCTCTAACATGCTGCATGTGTTTTTGATTCATTGTAGTTAATACTATGGGACAATATTTATTTGTGGTATTTTTTTCTTTTTGTCTGTCTTTAGGATTAAAATATCATGTGAATGAAGGATTTGTGTACCTTAGGCATCCCCATTACTAGAGATCTCAGTGCAGTGCCTGGCACGTAGTAGACAATAAATATTTGATGCAGGCATGAATAAATAAACATAGAAAGAGGAGGCCAGATTTTCTCTTATACTAGTTCATATGTATTCAACTCCAGGATGCTGCACTTATTTCTAAGTGCAATTAGCTTTAGAGTTTTAATGAATTTCTGTCTTTTTCTTTACATAAGGATATGTCTATGTAAACAAGTTTCTTTTCAGGACCTACTATATCTTCTAATTTAAGTTAGTCTATTCTCATTGTAAAATAATCATTAGGTTGGTAGTAAAATCTTCCATGCAAGCTTTGAACATTCTCTTTTGTATGAACAGTTTCTTTTTTTTTTACCTTCTTTGTAACTTTGTGAGTCTTTTTTTCATTTTATTGTGAAAACACCATACTGAGGGGTTACAATTACATGGGCAAGATGATGAGTACATTTCTTATCAAGTGTTGTTGCCTCCTCCTTTGTCTCCCCTTCCCGTCCCTTCCCATCTCCCACCTCCCCACCAAAGTTGTAAAGTTCATTTTTCGACATAACAATTTGTACATCTCATTGTTGCAATGAGTCCACCTGTATCCCTATTTAAATGATTTGTTTTTTTCCCTTCCCCTCCACAATTTATACCAACATCAAATACAGTGAAAGCAGGGGTTATACCGTGGGGGAGGGACACACAAAGCAACAAAGAAATCATCTTATAAATATGTTAGAAACAGTTGCATGAAAGCAAAAACATTTGAATACTTATCTTGAGGCTCATTTCACCTAACATCAACTTATCTGACCGTTTCTGCTTGTCTCAGATATATACTAGTTATTGCAAATAAGGGAAACTATGGGACCTATGTTTCTTTGGGCCTGGCTTAAAATATTTCAGTTGTCCACTACAACAAAACTAGAGGCACCCTTTATAGTGGATGTTGAGTCCTAGTCTGTAAGCTCAAAGAGAGAAAAGACTATGCCACTTTTCCAAAACCACAAATATACATCTTTGTTTTGATATTTATCTAAAGATATTGGAGCAATGGTAGTGACTAGTTTTCATAAGGGATTTCTATAAACACAAAGTTGTGGTTCAGCAAACTCAATAGCTCTTATAGTCAAGCTTTCTTACTTTGAGTGGAGAATTCTTCATACAGTATCGTGAGCATTGAAATTAGTTATTTGAGGGCTGGGAAGGTGGCTCAGTGGTAGAGTGCTTACCTTGCACACATGAGGCCCTGGGTTCAATTACTCAGCACCACATAAGCAAAAAAAGCCAGAAGTGGTGCTGGGCTCAAGTGGTAGAGTGCTAGTCTTGAGCTCTAGAGCTGAGGGACAGTGCCCAGGCCCAGAGTTCAGGCCCCACCACCAACCAAAAAAAAGAAAGAAATTGGTTATTTGACTAATGAGATATATTCCTCCAATCTAGTAACAGGAAAAATGCAGCATTACCCAGTCAGAAGTGAGAACTCAAAGTATCTCTATTTGCAGATAACACAATCCTTTAACAGACCCCGTAGACTCCACTGAAAAAACTTCTAGATCTGACAAACACCTTTAGAAACTTAGTAAGAGAAAAAAAAACTTTATTCAAAGATCAGTAGCTCTTCTATAGACTAGCAATGAATAGTTTGACAGGAGCAATTTATTGTCCTTCTTGGTTTTCCCTTTGCTTCAACCTCTTTTTACAACATTTCCAAATTTCCCTCCTGTTTATTACCTTTCTTCTATGCTTTTCCAGGGAAATGGTTGCTATTGTTCTTACCATAAGCATGTCTTTTGGAACACCCATAGGCCTACTTTTTATGTACTGTCATGTAGAATTAAAACCATCTTTTCCCTTTTGCCCCTAGTAGATCTCCAAGGCACACCTGATGAAGGACATGTCACCCACATCTCTAGTCTTTTTTTTTTGGGGGGGTCTGGTCATGGGCCTGAACTCTGGGCCTGGGCACTGTCCCTCAGCTTTTCAGCTCAAGGCCAGCGCTCTACCACCTGAGCCACAGTGCCACTTCTGGCTTTTTTTTTCTACCTATATGGTGCTGAGGAATCGAACCCAGGGCCTCATGCATGAAAGGTAAGCACTCTACCACTGAACCACCTTCCCAGCCCACATCTCTAGTCTTGACTGGAATTCACATAGTGACAAAGTCTACAGAATGATGGAATTGGTAAGATGAATTGAGGTAGAATGTATTTTTTTAAAAAAGAATTTGGATATTGGCCTGAGGTATTCCTTATTTGTGACAGACATTTTTGACTAGTTATTCCTTGTCATAATCTTGGGGCGTGATTTTTTCCCTAATGTAATTCTAGTTTCTTCTTTCAGATCTGTTAATAGTGAAAATCAGTAATGATCCATGTTTGGACCAATTCTCTCCTTTTTCAAAATCTAGGTGTCTAATAGTTATAGATAAACAGCATTTAAAGAGTATTTTCTCTTTTAAATTCTTTTTGCATGCAGTTTTTATTGTTATAAATATGATGTACAGAGGGGTTACAGTTATATAAGTTGGGTAATGAGTACATTTCTTTTTGGACAATGTCACCCTTTCCGTGGCTCTTTCCCAGTTTTTCCTTCCTATTCACACCCACAAGTTTTATGGATATTTTTCAACACAGTGTCTAGTAAATACCATTGCTGCATTAACAAATGCACCCTTTGTCCCACCATTTTTATGTCCCTCTTTGCCCCACCAAAGACAGATAAATGATCAAACAAGACAAAAAGGAAAAGAAAACAAAAACAACAATGAAGAACAAAACCTTGTTTTCATTTCCTGGAGTTCATTTTGATAAATATTATTTTATATTATCAGACACATATACGTAATGCACCTTTGTGTTCCTCTCTTAAGAATATGGTCTCATTGTGTGTGAATTCCTAGTGACCTGTATAACTTATCGTGTGCCAGTGTTTTTCTTTTTACCATCCAGTGTGTTCACTTGTAGATTTGTAGGCATAGTCTAGCTACCACAAACAAGGGAAAGCGTACAACCTGTATCTCTCTGGATCTGTCTTAATTCACTTAAGACACATATTCATATCTATGTTTTCTATGAAAGGAGAAGGAACAATAAAGAGCAAGGAGATATGTAGAAGAAACAAAAAAGAGCAAATAAAATGTGAAAGTCCCAAATCTTAGTGTTAGAAATGGGACAGGTGGTATGTAGGATTGTATTTTGAAGAGAATGTCAGTTACTCTGGCTTTGAGCCCTTCCAGGAATGGTGAGGACTTCTACTGCTCCTTTCCTAAGGTACACAGGTAAGTTTTCTACCATTTCTAGGGCATTATTTGCAGTTGGCAGATATGTTGGCATCCAGAGATCAGTTCTGTCACAGATTTTCAAGGCTCATAGATGGAAAATATCTTGACAACTACAATGAAGGATGACAATGGAAGTTACTGAAGGTTTTGTTGTTCTTAGGTCCTAGAATCTTCTTTACTGAAATATGATACTAGCATATTTCCATGGTTCTGCCTGAAGGTGGAGAAATGAATTTAAATATCCTCCATGGCCCCCTTTGAGTCTGAGTTTGTCACCTGTTCTGTAGGCCACAGGTGTGTGTGTGTGTGTGTGTGTGTGTGTGTGTGTGTGTGTGTGTGAACTATTGGCAAAAGGAAATTCTATGGCCCCATGAAAATAGAAATTAATAAAATGAAGTCTATTGAAGTCCCCTGAGATCCATTTGCCTGAGCTTTCTGTGGATTTCTTGTATGTGTTAAATTTAAGGATGTGTATCTCTATAATAACTAGACAAAAGATACATACAAAGGATTTATTAGGTTTCACTTTTTCTCATCTTTTTCATTGTACACTTTCTAATGAAGGTAAGTCTGTGAGAATACATTGATGTATTTGTCAGACCCTTAATTAGAGAATTTTAAGCCTCTTCAATCTGCAAATTGGGTTAGAAAGCACCACTATATTTGGAGTGTGACAATCTTCCTACTTTTAACCATGCAGATGAAATGTAATCCCAAGAGAGCTTTTCTTAGAACCCATCTGGATGCCTGGGAAAAGTAATATGAAGAATTCAAAATCTACACAGGCATAGAAAATAATGAGCATGTTTCCATATGTTTCAAGTAGGTGAAAACTTTTTACTCTATGGTTTGTGGAAGTAAGCTTTGATCTGGAAAAGATTCCTTTTGACTTTTCAGATAAGCCTCTATCTTAAAAAAAAACAAAAAAAACTATAATTACACAAAGACAAAGAGAATCAAATGTTGCTTTACAGCAAAATCTGAGTAACTTCATGATTAAACAAGACCCCTCTTCCCTAGACACATTTGAATAATAAAAATATCCTCAGAATAATTTAATTTTTACCTTTATTCATTAAGATATTACTCAGCACTTCTTTCTTGTGGTTGAGCTTGTTATTTACTGCTTTCCTCTTTTATTTATTAAAATCTCTGTGGTTATATTGAGGCTAGCAGGGTAATCTGGAAAAAATATCATATCTCTCTACATCTGAATAGCAACCTTAAACCTATTTGTAATCTGAATTCTTTTTTTGTTATGAGATAACAAATTGAAAATTCTAGGGATTTGGACCAAGACACTATTTTAGCCTGTTCTTTTAAAACTATTCCTACAGTAGTAGCCTGAGAACAAGTTATCAAAGAATTCATGTCAGATTCATGTCACTGCTGTGCTGAAAACCTTCCAATAATTTCTTATCCCTTCATTGTGAAACCTGAAGTTTTTATAATAATACTTCCTGAGCAGAAATGGTTTGATCTATCCTTGACCTCTGGCTTTCTGGGCTTCAGCCTGTCCAAATACACCAAGAAAAAGTCCTTTCTGGAAGTTTTTTCCTTAGATATTCACATAGCTCAGACCTCCATTAGATGCAGAAATGTGATCAAATATCTTTATGTGATCTATCGTATGTTTACTCTTGTTTCTTTCAATATTCTGTTTACCATAGAACTTAGAATGTAATGTGAAAAAGACTTGCTGTTTGGTTTTGTTTCTTTAAAGGTCTTAAAAAAAGTGCCTGGCACATAGAACACTTTAGTGAGAGAAGATGGAGGTGGATGTTGGAAGGATGGCTGGCTGGCTGGCTGGAAGGATGGATGGAGGCATGCATGCATGTTTGAGTCAATGGGTGAGTGGACTGAAGTGTAATTGCTCTATACAGGACAGACTTTATGAGATGATGGGAAATGGAAGACCAGAGTTAAGTAGGGTGCTTAGCTTTATCACAAACACATTTTTTAATTTAAATTTTATTGTAAAAGTGCTGCACAGAGGGGTTATGGTTACGTAAGTAAGGTAGTAAGTACATTTCTTTTTGAACAGTGTTACCCCCTCTTCATTTTCTCCCATTACCCCCTTCTGATTCCCCTCCCCTCAAGTTGTAAAGTTCATTTCCAACATAGTGTCTAGTGACGATCACTGTTGAATTGGTTCACCTTTGTCCCACCATTTCTGTGATTCCCCTTCTCTTCCCTTCCCCAAATCAGACAAACATATTATAAGACAAAGGGTACAGAAATAAAAAAAATTGACAACAAGGAGTAAGCCAAAGGGAAAAAAGGAAAAAAAAAGAAATAACTTCAAACAGCAAAATCCTCTTGTTTCCATTTCTTGGAGATCATTTCGATAAAGATCATTTTATATGATCATATGGACATAGCTATTGAGACATTGTGATCCTCTCCTAAGAATATCTTCCTTTATTCTCATCTTTGTCAGAAAATAAAGGAGCCTATAGGGAAAGTTCATAAGTTCAACATAACTAGTTTCTCAGTTACAAAAGTTTGCTTTGAAGAAAGACATAGTGGTATACACCTATAATCTCAGCACTCAGCAGGCTGAGGTAAGGAGAATGAGAACAAGGCTACCTTGTGCTATAGACTGAGCTTAAGGCAAACCTGGGCTGTATTGTGATACCCTGCCTCAAAACCCAAAGAATTTGCTTCACCAGCCATTCAGAAGATGGGGAGGTAACCTGGCAGCATCCGCATCCCCTACGGCTGATGCCACGGACATCCAGGAGATGCCTGGAACTTCCTGCACAGGTGTAGTAAGAGCCTCACATCCCCACGTGGGAAGGGCACAACTGAAAACACTGAGACTCTTTTAATGCTTCTCCAACATATACTTTTCAAATGTATTAATTTGCTATAAAACTGGGAATGATAGCTAAACCCAATATCTAGAAGGTGGCCTTGATTTCATGAAAGACACACATGTCAAACATCACGAGGTGGCGTTTATTTTGTGCCAATGATATCTCAGCAAAAATACTTTTAGCATTTTAGAAGTACACCCCCCTCAAGTATCCCCTCTAAGTTTACACTGTCCAATCAAAGTCCTATGGCTATTTAAGTGCGTTAAAATGAAATAAATTTGGAAACTCAATTTCTTCATTGTGCCAGGCACATTTCAAATGCTGAGTGCTTACAAGTGGCAAATGGCTACCATAATGTTGGAGACAGAGAATGTGTCTGACATGTTCTATCAAGTTCATAGAGTACTGTAAATATCTCTCCCATTTACTCTGCCCTCCACCATTTCATTTTCGTGTTCCACTTTGTATTTATTCCTCTACCAAAGCAGAAATCTTCTGCATTGATTTATAACTGCAGTGAGGCCTTCCTAAAATTTGAATCTGCCCATGTCAATCTCTGGCTCACAATTCCTGATTACCCCAAACAAAGGGAATCCGTTCCTACTGCAAATGGAAGCTAAAGAAAGGACTTTGCCCTCATTTCCTGCCCTTTTCTTTCCATGTTTCTTTCTCTTTAGAAACATTGATGATTCAATCTTTTCTCCTAGGGAGCTTTCTGTTTGCATCTCTACTTACTCTAATTTTTGCTTATGTTTTATAATTTAAAAACTCCAATATTATCTACTTCCAGGTCTCACAAATACAATGGCTATCACCTTTTGCTAGCATATGTGTACATGGTCCTATTTGTTTCAAGGATTTGTTGAAAGATTTTGTGGGTTAATATATGGTTATGGTTACTTTTGTAAGGTTTTGTGTGTGTGTGTGTGTGTGTGTGTGTGTGTGTGTGAGTGTGTGTGTGTGTGCGTGTGTGTTTGTGTGTGCTGGTCCTGGGATTTGAACTCAGGGCCTGAGCACTGTTCCTGAGCTTTTGTTGCTCAAGGCTAGTGTTCTACTACTTGAGTTACAGTTCCACTTTTGACATTTTGGTAGTTAATTGAAGGGTCTCAAGGGCTTTTCTGCCTCTGGCTTTGAGTTGGGGCCTCAGACCTCAGCCTCCTGTGTAGACAGGATTACAGGTGTGAGCTAATATCCATCTAACATAATGATGTACACTACACATACATAAACAATCATATACATATATGAAGCTACAAACCTTCAATTGTGATGTACCACTCTCAACCTCTCCTGTTGACCCCACAGTGCACTGGTGGCTCTAGGTCATTTGTGTGACCATCAGTCCACCAGGCTGAATTTTCTCAGAGCCTGCTCTAATAAATCGAAGAGTAAAATCTACAGATACAAAATTGGTGGGTATTGAAGTGTCCAGATAAGTTTTCTAATGTGAAACTTTCAGTTGGCAATTCCTTGAACCTGCTCAGAGATAGATTTTTTAGTCTTACTTTTACAAAGAAGGATAACCAGGAACTTTCTCACTCCTGAGGAAATCTCTAAAGGGAAGACTCTAAAATTTGCAAGCAGAAAAGGCAACTTTCCATATACAAAAATTGTATAGAAAGAATATATCAAGTATATATTCTGCCCCAGAAATAAGGGGAGACAGTGGTATTCAGAAAGTTATTTGATATCATAATGATGATATTCAGGATTCTATAAACCCCGAACATTCAAGAAGCTTGAACTTTTGAAAGTTAAATAGCTGGTAGCAGTTGAAGAATTTAATAGATGAACTAAAGGATAAAAAAACCCAATTTCCAAAGTAGTGGAGTAGAAAAGGTAAAGAGAAAAAGATTAGAAGATAGATTGCTCCTCTCCTGTAATCAAATTTCCCCAGTGTTAATATGTGAAATATTTAATAATAACATTTTTATTTGGAGGGAAAGTGATTTTTTTCATGGTCTGACCGGTGTTTGTTCTTTTAGATAACTAAGCATTGAGGACACAGATATATGACAGTGTCCAAAAGGCGACCTTGACCTCTCCCTGTTTAGATCTCATGCACCTAAAAGACATGGATAACAGAGTCAGAATGTAGTTTACTGCACATTGTCTAAGATTTGAGGCAGAGTCAGAATGTAGTTTACTGCACAGTGTCTAAGATCTGAGGCAGAGGTGAGGAACTTTGTGACTATATGGCTGTTTCTGCAGTTATCGTATTAAAATTTTTTTCTTGTAACCTCTTTGTACAACTACTTAATAAGTGAAATAATGTGTTCTGCAAATACAAAATCTTTCTTTTTTCCCTCTCTCCCTTCTCCTCCTTCCCTTCCTCCTCCTTTCTCTCCTCTCCTTCTACTATATCCCTCTCTTCTTCCCTCTTTCTCCTTCTCTCTCTCCCTCCTCCTCTTCCTCTCTCCCCTTCCCTCTCCCTTCTCTTTTACTTCCCTCTCTCTCCCTCTCCTTTCTCCTCCTTCCCCATTCTTCCCTCTATACTCCCCTACTCCCCCCCTCTCATGCCCATTAAGACCAAAAGTTAAAGTATAGGCCTATGTAAAAGCCTTTAAAATCTTGAGGAATTTTCTGCTGCCTCTGAATTTAACGATGATGAAAGAAGTTCAGAAATTGCTATACTTAAATATTGCAAATTTTTTACATTAATTTTTATGTACCCCGTGTGTCATCTTAACCCTTTCTTCATTATTCCTAAAGATTTCATTTCAGGATCTTTACAAGGGCTATTGTGATCTTGTCCTGAATTACATGATTTATCCTTTCGTTTTGCTTCTCCAGCTAGATTATGATATACTTTAGGGAAACAAATAAGGTGCACCTCTAATTTTTCCTTCCTACCATTGCCCTGGGAAGGAGTAATGGCTGCATCTCTTGAGCTCTTACCCCAAGGGGAACAAACATTCACTGCTGTCTCACAATATTGTCCAGACAATATCTGAACACAGCAGAAGATATCATTATCTCCAGTTTCCAGATGAGAAAACTGAGACTGAGTCAGGTTAAGGACCAGCCCGTGAATGGCAAGCTAGGAGGCAGAGCCGTTCCTGAATCGATACCCCAAGCTCCTAAGCCCTGTACTGTCTCAACTGCTTTTGTGTTTCAGATGCAATCGCAATCATTCCCTTTCAGTTTTAGGAATAACAATTCAAGCATTTGTCACAAAAGGCCACGAATGGTGCTATTCTATTATTTCCTCCTGTTCTTGTCTCTCCAGTCTGGATTATGATTTTCTTTTTGTACAGGGACCCGTGGCTGGGTCAGTGACAGACATGAGGGATCTTAGGAAATCTTGAGACAATCTAAGAGAGAGTGTGTGTGTGGGGGGGGGTGTCTTTGGTAACATTCCCATGCTAGTCGCAATCCTCAGACCATTGAGCCGTGGTGGGTCTGGCCGCACAAATACTTCCCATTTCCATCCCCGTTCCCTGAGTCACACTAAAGAACACTGTCCACGATTGGGGGAGGGGCAGGCAGAATCCCAGAACCAGTCAGTCCCCATGCCCACACCCTGGTCTCAGGCCCCCTTGCCTGTCATTTATCTGGCGAAAATAGGCCAAAGCTCTCGGCACTGGGGAACTCCCACCACTCCCGCAGCAGGCTGTGAAAACCCACTGTCTCAAAGAAAGAAAGGACATTGTTGGGAACAGGTTTTTGTGGGCAGGGCTCAAAGAGCAGGGGTTGGTAAGTGGGCAAAAAATAATGAGTTGAGAAAGTGTGCCACTTGAATCTATAAGGAGAGAAGGAGGATCCTTGAGGAAAGTGGGTGTAGGCTGAGAAAGAAGAGCGGTCCTACTAAGAGAAGCAAATTGTGCACAACCACCATTTAGTGGGGATCTATGTCAGGGCCATCTCCAGATTGCTTCTTTCATACTATCTTTTGACATTCAATATTTGATACAATACAATAAAATAGAATATACATATGCATAGCTATGTTCCTTTTCTTTTTCTTTTTTCGATCATGGGGCCTGAATCTGGGCCTGGGCGCTGCCCCTGAGCTCTTCAGCTCAAGGCTAGCCTCTACCACTTGAGCCACAGCACCACATCTGGCTGTTTCTGCTTATGTGGTGCAAAGGGATTGAACCCAGGGCCTCATGCATGCAGGGCAAGCATTCTACCACTGAGCCACCTTCCCAGCCCTGATACGTTTCTTTTTAAACCATTAGAATGTCTGGGCTAAATAACTATGAGAAAATACATGTAAGTAAATCACTGTGTGTAAATTACCTGCATGATCAAGCAAGAAAGAAGACATCATTCTTTGTCTAGAATCTGGGATTGGTAATTTTTGCCTTGACTATTTGAAAGAGTAAGGCTTAAGGAAACAAATAGCTCTTCCTAGTTTTCAGGGCTCATATTCACATCCGTTGGAGAGGTGCTTAGATCTTAGGTCCTCTTACAGGGAATGATCTGCTTGTAGTCACAATTGATGCTACTCATAGCACACTTGGCACTTCAGATAACTCTTCTAAATTAGATTGTGTAGAAAGAAGTTAACTTAGAGAGGGCTATTAACAAGGAAATTCCTTAAAGGTCATTGTTCAAGGGAAACGTCTAAGAGTAGAAATGTGGTGCCCCTACCAAATGGATTATTTCACCCACATCAAATGTTTTCCTGTATCAGCTGGAATAGCATGCTTTCCTCTGTCATTCATCTAATAGGGTGATTTGAGTGATTTAGACTATTAAACCTTACATTGCTGGCATGAACTATTCTGTGGGATGACATCCTTCCTATATTGTTAGCACCCACTTGCTAATGTTTTGTTAAGAATTCTTGTGTTTTTGATCCTGACAGATAATAGTCTTCCAGTTCTCCTTTTTATATGATGCATTTGGTTTTGATATTGGTAGAAATGTTCCTAGAATATGTAAGGCTTCAGAAGAATATTTTTGGGCCAGGATTTTGCTGATAAAAAGTTCGATCAAACATAA
This sequence comes from Dipodomys ordii, assembly GCF_000151885.1. Taxonomy (NCBI): domain Eukaryota; kingdom Metazoa; phylum Chordata; class Mammalia; order Rodentia; family Heteromyidae; genus Dipodomys; species Dipodomys ordii. Next base: position 9,331,490 of record NW_012267314.1, read on the forward strand.
AATTCATAGACCTATGTGTGACATAGTGAAGATCTAGAAAACAGGTAGGGAAAATGCACTTAGTACTTGTTTATGGCCTCATCTGTGCACATAAAGTATCTCTGGAGTATCCACCTCTTCCTATTTAGATAAAGGAACCACCTCTTCCAGGTCTTTTGTCATCAAAGGCATGGCTCCTGGCTTCTTGCCTATCTCTCTTCTTGAGAAAATGTAGCAACGTTGTTCTTACTTACAATGTGACTAATCACTTACTTGGGTTGAAACAACATAGATATTCCTACCTCTGAAATTCCCTCATGCCATTTGTTTACCACCACGCACACTGGTTCTCATGGATACTTCACTGTGCATCTGCTACCCCTCCAGGAACACTAGCTTCCAATGGGGCGGAGTGAAAGTTGTGACTGGGCTCTGTGAATGATGGATACACATCCAGGTCTTACCCAATGTGTATCACAGTGTGTTGTATGGTCATTGGCTGTTTAGAATTTTCTATTGTCAACAAATGGCTCTTTAGATTGTAATCAGTGCATTTCAAAAACGTGTTCTCTCTCTATGCTGGCCCACTGCTGCCTTCCACCAATGGGAGAAGAGAGGGGCCTGTGGTTACTGCAACAAGCTCCTCTTATGCCCAGAATGTCCATTCTGCATCTGTCATAAATGAAAACTTGTCTTCAAGAGCACCATTACACCAAGCACAGGCAAGAGGAAATATCAGTCAGAAAGGCAAATGATCTCAAAGGCTCCAAAGAGTCACTTTCAAGGGTCCATGTGATGTGTTGGCTTGAGCACATGGAAGAGGTTAGGAGCTAATTGGTGTCACAGACAAAGGGTTTTCAGAGTGCAAGGTGATTGGTGTGTGTGTGTGTGTGTGTGTGTGTGTGTGTGTGTGTTGGGTTTGAATTCAGTACCTCCTCCTGCTCACTTGCTTTTTTCAGAAACCCAAGGTTAATATTGAACTCTTGGTAGTGCAGAATCCTGAACTTGCTGTGTCTGATGTACATGACCTTCACTCAATATCAGGCTTCCAGCACCACTCTGCAGGCCTGATATTATGATTCTATAAAATAGCAGGAAGCAATCTTCTTCTCAGTCCTCCCCTGGAACTGGAATCATGTCATGGGAACCTGGGATGACTCCCGTAGGGATGAGCCTTTGAATGACTATGGGGCCACATTGGTTTCTCATGCAGGGCAGAGGAAAAGGACTAATCCAGGACCAAGGCCTTTAAAGTTTCCGTCCAAACTCAGTAAACCCCACCCAGGTAGCATTGCCATTCTCAAAAATTGGAAACTTTGAGGAGGTGATTCTACATGGGGGCAGGGGCTATCGAGGTGACAATGATTGATAGAACAAGAACATTCTACCTTCTACTCGGTAGTGTTTGAGTGCAGTGGCTTTTGTTCTGTCTAATATTGGTGAGATTTGCTGGTGAAGCCATTTGAATATAGAGTTATCTTTATGGGAATAAACTTAAGAATTAAATTCCTTGGGGCTGGGAAGGTGGCTCAGTGGTAGAGCGCTTGCCTGGCATGCATGAGGCCCTGAGTTCAATTCCTCAGCACCACATAAACAGAAAAAGCTGGAAGTGGCGCTGTGGCTCAAGTGGTAGAGTACTAGCCTTGAGCTGAAGAGCTCAGGGACAGCGCCCAGGCCCAGAGTTCAGGCCCCACAACCAACAACAACAACAATAACAACAAAAGAATTAAATTCCTTCAGTTTAAATGGAGTTATTCAGATTTTCTCTTTACGAATCCATTTTGCTAAGTTTTACTTTTTAAGGGATCTATCTATTTTAGGAAAGTTGAAATTAGGGACACATTGGACAAAATTGTTCATAATATTCTCAACACTTTGAATGAGCGCGAATTTCCTGCATAAATAAACCTTCCCTCTGGTATTCCCATTATTAGTAAATATTTGTCATTTTTCTTTCATCAGTTTATCTGTAAGTTAATCAATTTTAGGATTGTTTTCATTGGCTTTATTTGACAGGTTTCTTTTGTTCACGTCTGCTCTTCATTATTTCCTTCCTCTTTTGAGTTTCTACATTCATACAGTATTAGTTATTAGACTTTGGATGCTTTCAAAAATAAACATGTAAAGCTATTTACTCTTTGAACTATACCACATTAGTTTTAACATACTGACTTAACAATTTCACTTACTCTCATGACAATTGAAGAATATGCTTTGTATGATTTCAGTTCTTGTACATATTTTATTTCCACACATTTTATGGCTCAATGTATAGTGCTCTATTTGGTGTGTATCATATCACATGTGCACTTGAAAAACATCTGAATTCTATAGTCTGCTGCAGTTTTCTGTAAGTCAATTTGAGTAATTTGATGTAATTTGAGTAATTTGATTGATGATGTTATTTGTCTTCTATAGCCTTATTTACTAGTTGTTCTATCAATTATTGAGAGAGAAGAATTAAAACATATCATTATAGATTTGTCTATTTCTCTTTTGCAATGCTCATTTTTGCCTTATATATTTTGAGGCTATAGGGTAAGATGTGTGCACATTTAATATTGTTCTATATTCTTGAGGAATTAATCTTCCATAATTATTGGTGAAGCTCATTTTGTCTGCTACTGAGATAGCTATTCCAGCTTCCTTATGACTTGTGATGCATTATATAGACTTTCAATCTTAACATTTTTCCTTGAAAAATAAGGTCTCACCATGTAGACATACCATGCTCAGTTAATACTTTTATTTTTAACTTGTATTTGTATTGAAAATATATTTGTTATAGGTTACTATGATTTGGTCTTGTCTTTTTTCTCAGAAAAATTCTGAATTTTATTGAAATATTTAGACTATTTACATAAAAGTAATTGCCAAGTGGTTTGGTTTAAACCTAAAATTTTGTAATTTACTTTCTATTTGCCTTACCTTTTATGTTTTTTTTCTTCCAGTCGTGGGGCTTGAACTCTGGGCCTGGGTGCTGTCCATCAGCTCTTCAGCTCAAGGCTAGTGCTCTATCACTTGAGCCACAGTGACACTTCCAGCTTTTTGCCTAAGAATCGAACCCAGGGCCTCATGCATGCAAGGCAAGCACTCTACCACTGAGCCACCTTCCCAGCCCATCTTTTTCTTATTTTTATTGCTTACTGTTAGATTTTCATTAGCTTTACTGAGAAATAATTTATGTACTGAGGACTAACTCATGTCCAGCAAGCTGTCCTCTTAGAGTGGACGGGGTGATGAATTTTGACACTTGTATTTGTGCAATAAAAAGTAGCTCAGGAGTTGGGTGATTTTAGTGTTTGGTTTTCTCTCTTTTATAGTAGTTGCTATAAGGTTTACAGAGTGTCTCTTTGATGCCATATATATTTAAATAAGACAACATCGATTATGACATTGTGAATTATGAGGAAGAACCTTACAATTGCACACATTCACTTCCTTCTTCCATTCTATTGGTGTAAGTTTTATTTCTATGTGTATTTTAAACACCATGATACATCATTTTATTTTTTATCTTTCAAAGAAACTAAACATGAGAAAAATGACCTTGGTCTACTATGGATATGCCATAATTGTCCATCAGATTCACATCTGCTATCATTTAAATCTCTGCTTACAATGCAGATGATGACGTATTCTTTCAATGCTCGTTGCAAAAATAATTCCTTACTTTTGAAAAATATTACTCATAGTACGTAACTCTCAGTTCCACTTTCAAGATATCATTCTGTGTTGTCTAAGCTTGTGTAATTTCTTCTATAAACCTTTTTCCTATGGATACTCAAAGTTTTTTCTCTTCACTACTTATTCCTTGTGAAATGAATGCTATTTTTCTCTGAGTGATTTTTTTTAAATCATGCATCAGACTTGCTGAGCTTTGAGATTTATACAGTTACAATTTTCAAAGAATTTGGAAAATATTCTATTTATCCAAAATTTTTTGCCTTTTGTCTTTCTTGCTTTTTAATGAATATATATTGTTTCATAGAGCACTGTCAGAGTTCATTTTATTTAATTTTCTATTCTCTGTACTTCAGCTGAACATTTGCTATTACATTGTTCACATCCATTGAACCTTGTTCCTTGCAGGTTCTAATCTCCATTGATGGCACCTCACCTATTTTTCCTATCTAAAAGTTCTACTTGCAATTTTTTTGCTCCATATTTTGGGTGTAGCCCTCTTGCATCTTGGTATGTCTAGAAACTTTTCTTGGATGCCAAACATGGTAAATTTTATGACTTGATGGAAGGCCTTTCTTAATGAGTCTTGCAAAGTTTCATTACTGAGGATTAATTTAATCTTTATGAGGTTTTTTTTAAAGCTTTAAAGAATGTAGCATATAGGAATAAAAGACTCTATTTGTGCCCACCTAGGTCCTAGTTCAAGCTGAGTACACCTCACCCAGATGACATTGTTGGTCTCAGAGATCATGGGTACCAGAGGAGCACTGTGAAAGTTACAGGAAGGTACTCCAAGTGGAGGTCCTGAGGCACAGACCCAGCTTTCTTAGGTCTAAGGGTGTAATCTTCACTCAAGGACTCAAGAACTATGATTAGCACTTGGCCCTTGTAGGCTCTCTACTGAATGCTGTGAGTGTTCAGTAAGGATTTTTCACTCTAGATGAGGAGAACATGAATGATTCTTGACCTGGGGTGAGCTCAGATTGATTCAATTTATAGTACCTTGGCAACTGTGTCATTAGCCAATCAGCTGAGGGGTCTTTTGCAGTTCTCACGTCTTCATTTCTTCTCAAACTGAAATTGTGGGTAGTCAAGGTGCAGCTCCCTGAGTGGCAGAGATGGCAGGACATTTTCTCTCAGTGTTACATTTTGAGCTTTAAGTGCCAGTATCCTAGCAGCCAGCAGCCAGCCACCAGAATTAATAGTTTGGTGGCTTTCTGGAGCTCCAGCAACCAGGTCTTACAGCTCTTCCACAATATCACCTCTCTGTAGTCTCTTACCTTCTCAGTGTCAGCTCTTGGCAGCCATTTATTTACCTTCCTTTGTGTCCTAAAGCCTCTGCTATTTCCAGTATCCCTCCAAGTTGCTCTTGGGAACTTTTTGGCCATCTTTTTTTTTCTTTACCTCCCCCTTCTCTTTTCTCTCTCTCTCTTCTTTCTTTCATTCTTTCTCTCTCTCTCTCTTTTCTTTTTATTGTAAAGGTGATGTACACAGGGGTTGGTTACAGTTATATAAGTCAGGAAATGAGGACATTTCAGTGTCATCCCCTCCCTAATTTTCTCTGTTTTGCTCCTCCCTCTTACCCACCCCACCCCCAGGTTGTATAGTTCATTCCAACATAGTGCTAGTGAGTATCATTGCTAAGTTGCTTCACCCTTTTCCCACTGTTTCTGTGCTTGCCCTTCCCCTCCCCAAATCAGATAAACTTATATACACAAAAAAGGGTATGGAAATAAAAAACAGCAACAAAAGAAAATAAACCAAAGGGGAAAAACTGGAGTTCATTGCATCATTTTATATGATCATATGCACATAGATATTGAGCCCTTATGATCCTTTTCCAAAAATATCCTCCTTTAGTTTCATTGTGCGAATGTTTAGAGTCCTGTTTAATTAATCATGTCCAAGTATAATTTTTTTTGTCTTTCACTATCCATTGGGTTTACTTACAGATTTATAGGCACATTCTAATTATTACAAATGAGGGAAACCATTACACTGATTGTGAGAGTGTAAACTTGTTCAACCACTCTGAAAAGCAATATAGAGGTTCCTCAGAAGACTAAACATAGAGCTTCCTTATGACCCAGTAATCTCATTTCTGGGCATTTATCCTAATGACCATGAACCAGGCTGCACTAAAGCCACTAGCACAATCATGTTCATTGCAGCATTGTTTACCCTATTTAAGATATGGAATCAACCCAGATGCTTCTCAGTGGATGAGTGGATCAAGAAAATGTAAGATATATATATATATATATATATATGCACATACATATATATATGTGTATATATATATTTACATACAATGGAATTCTATGCTTCCATCAGAAAGAATGACATTGCCCCATTTGAAAGGAAATGGAAAGACTTGAAAAAAATTATATTAAGTGAAATAAACCGAACACAAAGAAACATAGGCAGCCACCTTCTTTGTGCTGTGCTTCTGGGTGTACCTGGGGCTGACCGCCTCCGATTGCCTGCTCTGGTATTACTGGCTCATCCTGTCCTATTCATGCTGAAGACAAGAAAAGATAATAAGGCACTCAGATAAGGGCTTGAACTGCAGCCCAGTGGTTGCAATTCACAGGAAGGAGGCCCTGGCCTGTTTTAAGGAGTGAGAGGCAGGCACTGCTTCCATAGCCTAGCTGCCATAGAGAGGAGAGGGACCCTCCTTGATTGGGTGGAGGACTGCCAAGATACGGTGTCTGGTAAAGACCATTTGAAGCTGATACACCAAAGAAGCAAAAAGTGAAGCTGTGCTTGGAACTCCCAGCTGTGGAGTCTCCCAGGACAGGAATGAAGTCTTCCCAGGCGCCTGCAGCTGATTTCAAGAATTCATTAGTCATGTGACTGGGTCAGAATCTCCCTGCTAAGATGTTTAACCTAGCCTGGGATGACAACTCAAGGAATCACTAGAGAAGGAATCACTAAGATGTTTAACCTAGCCTGGGATGACAACTCAAGGAATCACGTTTGCATGTAAGATCATGGCCATTTCTGCAGAAATGGCAGCAATCATAGTGACAGTTGTTGCTGTTTTCCTGTAGCATCAGAGCTTCAACGCTGTTCTTCTTGGCTATCGCCAGATGCCCCAGAGGCACAGTAAGGACATGAGACTGCTGTCCCTGCCTGCTTTGAGGAAATCTTCAGGTTCCTTTCCAGGGCATTTGTCACTGAGGGCTAGCCTATGGGAAAAGGGTGGACAGTTGTCAATCAAGCAGCTCCGGGTAGGGTTGGGTTCCTGACAGCTTTCTTCATTTAAAGAAAAGGGGAAAAAAACTCCATTAAACTTCAACACCACAAGATCAATTAAGAAATTAACATTCTTAACAGTAACTCCCAGCCACCAATCTGGAGGAGGGTTGAATCCTCCTGGTGTGTCTGAGTCATAATTTTCCCCAAATTATTCTTTGTACATTATTGCTGTGAAGATAGGTATGAAGTCAAAGAATAAAGGAACCCTAATGTGAATTTCAGGACTGTGTCTCTAAATAGCTCCCTCCCATACAGGAGTGTGGCGTACAAATTCTAGTCACTTCAGTCTTCCTGAACCATTCACTCAGTAAGAGCCCAGGCTTTGCGTGGGTCGATGCTCCTCCAAGGCTATCATCTGAAAATTGCTTCTAGACAGAAATCCAGGGCTCCCTCTGGGCTTATACCATATATTTCCTTTCCTAAGGGATCACCGCATTTTTCTTCATTATTTATAGAATTCTTTATTAGTTTCAAACTCATGTAGATAAGACCTTACAGGGACCATTGTTTTAAGCAGTTCTGTTGACCAATGTCTGACAGTTTATAATCATTTTTTCTAGTTATAGTTGTGTGTGTGCATGTGTGTGTGAATGCATTCCAGATTCTATTACTTCACAGCAGGAAGCAGTAATTCCCCAGATACAAAATATTTTGAACTTTGTCTCAATATTCTACTTGGAGAGAGAACAAATGTTGTGGATTGCTACACTTTCTCACAATTGGTAACATCTATTTGTTTAAGTTAGACTTCCTCTTCTCATTTCTACTCCTTCCAGTTCTCAAAAAACTTTTTAATCTTAGTTTCACTTGTTAACAGTATAGGGACCTTCCAAATGACTGCCATGATTGTGACCTTAAATTGATTTCAAGGGAAAACTTACTCTTTGGAGGAATAGTCTTACCAAACGGATCCATCTTTGGAAAACCATTTTGTAATATAACAATTCTAAAATGAATGATGACCTTTGTACCAGGATGACCAACGTATGAAAGTAATAGAAGAAAGAGGGTGAAGTTTGTGTTTTCTTGTAGCTGCCAACGGGAGCCCATAGTTCAGGTTGGAACTTGCCAAGTATCTGACCTTGTAAGTTCAAAGAAGAGCTTTCTCCATGCCAGTCACGCAACATGGACTCACTAATAGATGGCACCAAGCAAAACCAGTTTCTTAAGCTCAAGACTTTTGGTTGTTGTAGGCTAAAACATACAGAAGAATGAGGATATATCAATTCTTTTTAAGAAAGCAAGACGTTCTTGAAGCATTGACAATGCCCTTTCCTTTCTTTCCCTTCTCTTGGTGGAAAGCCTGGCAGGCAGAGAGCAAGAAAGTTACAATTTGTTCCACCCTCTTCTCTTGGAATCTGTGCTTCCCGGGTCATTCCACTCCCAGGAATGGATGTGGGAGAGGGGTGTGGTATGTGACACTGCGCTGACAGAACATTTAGCGATGCTGTTGAGGGAGAGCGAGCGGCCCCTGGGCAGCCTATGTTCCCACCCCACCCTTGGTTTGGCAAGCAGCGGTAAGTGCCTGCTATGGAAGGTAACTGGGGTTTGCCTGAAGCAGAGACTTCTAGTGGAGTGGACGGCTTGTTGCCATGGGAATAGGAGAGAGGAGGGTGGGGCAAAACGTGAGTCCAGATGGAGATAAGTTCATCTCTTCTCAGAAGTCACCAGTCCCAGCACAGAGCTGAGACGCAGCAAAGGGACTTAGAGCATCTGATGTCATCTGCATAAGCCTAGATTGTCCTTCATGTTTCCTAGGCTCAAGGAAGTGAGGGAAGGGAGAGGAACTTTTGGAAGTTTGAATTTCAAAAAGCACAAGATTATTAATTGGGAATTGAACAAAAAAATAAGAATTTTGGTGTCATCACTGTGCAGAATTGAGGACCCAGAATAATTTGTGTTACATATATCTACCTGGAGACGATTTCATCAAACAGTATGCTTTTCAAACATACAAAATTTAACACAGCATTAAAAAGTCTTTAATATTTTGGTTGTTTTTACACATTTGCAAAGTTTCCAAAAGGTATATTGTTTTGACTTATGCTTAAAAAAATGTTTATTTTCGGTCTGGGAAGGTGGCTCAGTGGTAGAGTGTTTGCCTTGCATTCATGAGGCCCTGGATTCAATTCCTCAGCATCACATAAGCAGAAAAAGCCAGAAATGGAGCTGTGGCTCAAGTGGTAGAGCACTAGCTTTGAGCTGAAGAGCTGAGGGACAGCGCCCAGGCCCAGGGTTCAGGCTGGCAAAAAAAAAAAAAAAAAAAACAACTGAAAAAAATGTTTCTTTTCAGTGAAGCTCTCCAAGTCAGCTTCCATCTCTTCCTAGCAAATCTAGCAAACTTTTTGCAAAGTATAGACATTTGTGATTACTCTAATTCTTCAACTTGTATTTCCATTTTTTCAATATTTTACCGATGCACAAATATGAAAGCTCCTCATTCTTTTCAATGGAAAATGCTGGAAGCCTCTTCAATGATCCTCAGATATTTCATGCCCATAAAGCAGATGATTTTGAGTGCTTTTTGATAATCTCATTGGCTTAATGAAGGACAACACTATCAGTGCTGGTCACTCAATTAGTAGAAAATCACAAACATAACCTTAGATTATAACTGTGTGGCTGTTGCTGTGTGTATATGTTTAACATAACCCATACAGACGTAAACGTGATTATTTCTTTTCAAGAATAGATAATATAACAAAATGAGTAAGAGTATATAGAATGAACAATCTCCCAGCAACGGGGCTTACAGACATGGAATGAGTTTGTCATGAGAGACCTTGGTCTGAACTCTCACTTTTTTTGTGATCCTGTATTAAAATCACAACCCTTGTTCTTTTCTGTGTCCCAACTTAAGGTGTAATTTTGCTTGTTTTCAATCTTTCAGAATTAATCCAGTTTTTGTCTGTTTTACAATATGCAGTTTTTCCTTTGTGATCTAGTATGAAAATTTAATCCTTTTTGAACACAAATCAAATCCTCTTGTATTTATTGATCTTGTTATATTTGGATGCAATTCTTTCAAGGTATTTTATGGTATGTTTTCTGTTTTCTATGTAAGCATAGTTATTAACAATGATTGAAATTTTTAATAAAATCCTGTGGTAAAATTATATGGTAAAGTATAAACACATTTATTATTAAAGTATGTTTACTTTGAATTATGTATAAATAATCCGGAGCTTTCTAGAAACTTCTCAGGGCAGTACTAGGCCATTGGAAGTAGCCAATGGAAACAATCAGGCTCACTTAGGAAGTGGTTATAGATAAGAAAGAAGAAATAAATATGTGCATATGTATAGATGTGTGCATATCTACACATATATAGAGATAGCATTTAAACTGTTAACTAAATTTAATATTTTTTCCAGTCCTGGAGCTTTAACTCAGGGCCTGGGCATTGTACTGAACTTCTTTTGCTCAAGGCTAGCACTCCACCACTTGAACCACAGTGCCACTTCTGGCTTTTTCTGTTTATGCGGTACTGAGGAATCAAACCCAGGGCTTCATGCATGCTAAGCAAGCACTCTACCACTAAGCCACCTTCCCAGCCCAAATTTAATATTTTTGAGTAAATGATTTTATATCACTTGTTGATACTAGCATGTGCAATCAACCACTACATTTTTGCTAGGTAATATTTTATAATTTATGTAACATTATATTTCCTACTTTGAACATAGTTACAGTTAAGATTTTGTAAATTAGCGTTTGCAAGTAATTCTTTTTGGTATTATCCAAAAATACACTTTACAAACAACAACAACAACAGAAATTACAGAAAAGAACCAGGTAGCACCAACCCACTATATCAGGCAGATGAGAGAAGCAAAAGGAAGGAAGAGATTCCAGTGTTTTTAGGACTTTGAGAGGCACCATGACGACATCAGGCTCAGATTGACTGGTCTTTATTAAAGTTGAAGTTTGCATCTAGGAAGAGTTTCACAAGAAGAAATCAGGAGATCCAAGCACACTCAGGGTTTTGACTCAGTTGATACCATTCTTACTAACATTGCTCTTTTGAGGCAACCATGGCTTTATTGCAACAGGAACCATCTATCCTGCTTTCTGTCTGCCTCATGCTGTGGTTCATTATTCCACCCACCCTCATGACTACATAGGTCAGTGCCTTGTGTCACAGCTGCCCCTTTCAGTCTTGGTAAGAAACACAATGGAATTTTATTCTTTCTTGATTTAGTGGATTTGTAATTGTAGAAGTAAAAATCAATGACCAATTTTAGTTTTAAAACTAGAAAAGCAAAGATATGGTCAATCAGGGATTTCTTTGGAGTGGGGAACACCTTTAAGTCACAATGAGATGAATTAATTTGGACACCAGGGTACTCCATTTTTTAAATACATATTTCTACATTAAAAGTTGTCCTTCCTCCAAGCAGGAAGATGAGGCTGATGTCATTCGCTTCCTCTAAAGTTTTCCTTCCTGCACCATCAGTGCCCAGGGGATAACAATTCAAAGACAGACTGGTTTTGCTCATTCCGTAGAGTTGGATGTCATTCCAATTTAGGCTTCTCTTTCTCTTCTTCCATACCTAGAAATTAAAAAAAGTATTTAATTTGGCCACCAAACTAAATTATGAGTAGATTTGCCAAAAGAGCTCACAAAAGTACTTATCTCCCTACACTGTTTTCCTGTCTACCTTCCTTCACAATCCCCTGTTGTACTCCTAGCTAAGAAAGCCATTTACAACTTCTCCCAGAAACATCCTCCGTGACTTCTCTGCCCACTCTGTCCTTGAGTCAGGACACAACATCTCTGCTCCATAGCTGGTTTGTCAGGCTCTTGGGAGTAAGCACCGTGACACAAGCGGAGTCTTGATTCATTAAGTTTGCGTGGCAACCCCAGCCCGCCTCCTTCTTAACCAGTTTCCAGCAACAAAGCCATGTAGTCATCTGTGTTTTTTTTAAAAAACCTCAAGAGATATTTTGTTCTAGCTCTGTCCCTTTCCAAGGCCCCAACTATGGATTTTCAAAAGCCAAAAATGTCTTTATTAAATTTTTAAATTTATTTTTTGAAAGCTCATGAGGACCTTAGTAGGTCCAAGAACTGTTTGTTTACATACTTACATATACTTAAAACATTGTTTAATAGCCAGGCTCATTCCTGTAATCGTATCTACTTGGGTGGCTGAGATCAGAAGGATCAGGATTTGAGGCCGACCCCAACAAAAGTCTTCAGACTTTTGTTTGATTTCCATGGCTAAGGAATTGCCAGAGGTCTACACTTTTTCCAAAGTTCTTCTTATAAATCATATTAAAGAAAACTTGAGACTGAGGAGCAAGTGCACTTGAAGCATGAATAGGCATGAGGGTAAGAAGATACCATGTGCTTTAGTTATTGGGTATCCAAGGCAAAGGCTGTTTAAACAGGCCAGGCCACTTCAGACACCACTTTGCTCCCATGTTCTCTCTCATGGGGAGAAGGAGCTATCAAAGTTTGCTTTTCCTGAAGAAAAGTTTCCTTCGAAGCACTGCCTATTTGGGGCTGTTGTGGCAGGAATGGTGCAATCTTCAGTGGTGAGAACTGGGGTTGTTCATTGATAGAGAGGGAAAATGGTTCCCAACCTACTTCAGTTTGACAGCTGAGAAGCAGAGGGGAAACTTGATAGTTAAACATGATGTTTGTAAGATCCCAAAGTGCCATTTCCACAAAGTACAGAAAGCGACCCTTCATCAAGTTGAAGTAGGCCGAACTAGAATGACCAAACTGGAGACCGACTGGGAGAAGAGCTCCACCAGGGGGCAGTGTTCCCACAGGGCCGGGGAGAGGGGACTGGGATGGGTGGCTGAAGAAGGAGGGCGTTTCCACATACTGGGGCATCTATCCACCCACTACTGGCTTGCTTGCTCTGTCCTCACCCAACCTTCCACTCTTGAGCGCTATCAGTTCTGATCTTACAAAATTTGATTTTGATAAGACTCATCACTCACTCAGGTATATTGCAAATGGAAGAGATGCTGAGACTCAGTACAGACATGCAGCTGCTATCATGGGCAGAACTGTGTCTCTGCTCTCCCTTACCTCCACCCTGCCCTTCATGTTGAAGTCCTGACTCTCAGTTCCTCAGAACGGGAGAGAATGCCAAGCGTGTGGTGGGGCAGCCATTTGCTAAAGAATTAGGCATCTGACTCAGGGATCCAATCAACAGCCTCGGCAGCAGCAAAAAATAGAGGTGATTGTTCTGGGAAGACTTATAAAACATCTTCTCCTCTGATGGCCTAAACCTTTTTGAATTGTAGGAAGAAGACAATACCATGTATCTATGTATCTCCATCTATCTATCTATCTATCTATCTATCTATCTATCTATCTATCTATCTATCTATCTATCTATCTATTCATTTTTGGTGATATGGGAGTCTGAAATCAGAGTTTTGGGCTTGATAGGCAAGTGTTCTATCACTTGCATCCAGTCCTTTTTGCTCTGGTGTTTTTGTTGTTGTTGCTGCTTGTTGTGGGGCTTGAACTCAGAGCCTGGGCACTGTCTCTGAGCTCTTTAGTTCAAGGTGGTACTCTACCACTTGAGCCACAGCACCACTTCTGGTTTTCTGATGGTTAATTGGAGATAAGAGTCTCATGGATTTTCCTGCCTGGGCAGTCTTTGACCTGCTATCTTCAGATTTCAGCCTGCTGAGTAGCTAGATTACAGGCATGAGCCACCGACGTCTGGCCTGGTGTTATAATTTTAAATTTTTAGACAAGGCCTCGCTGGACTCTGATTCGCTTACTTATGTTTCTCACTATTGCTCAGCTGGCAGGCACACCACCGCACCCAGCTTCTGTGGAGACCGGGGGGCCAAGGAGGGGGGTGTCTCCTAACTTTTTCCCTGAGCTCCCAGTCTCCACCTCCAAGTAGTGAGGCTTACAGGTACAAGCTCCTGGCTCCTGGCAGAAGCCAACACTATTTTTGAGACTTTTATACCAGCAATAACACTGCCAGCCTGGAGTAGGAGAGACAGAGACAACAGGAAATAAAGGACCAATGGCTCCAAAGAGGGGTCAGGCAACTAGCTCCGCCTAGGTTCCAGATGGTAGGTCTGCTGCTACCTAGGTCTAAGGGGCAGAGTAGCTGCCACAGACCACGAAGACCAGGTCACACCTCTTTTCATGATCCCTGGGGACAGAATACTCAGCCAATGAGGATTATTCACAAGCCTTCAAGTGGAAGAGAATTTGCCCTGCTCCCCATCAGACCAGGTTCCCTATCCCCATCATGTGCTATTTCCCCCTTTAGAAGGGCAAAGTACATCACAGACCACCGCAGTGCTCTAGCAGCAGGTATCTTCTGCTTGGTTTCATAGGTTCACTTGCAGATGGAGCACAATTTTTGTTTCAGGAAAGAATCATGCCCCAAGTCTCACCAATACCCAATTTATATTCTTATTTCTGATGAGATGATTGGAAGACATTTTTGGGTTCATTGGGATGGAGTAGTATGTTCTGCATGTAGGAAGGACATGGATTTTCGTGAGGAGAGAGGGTGGGGTGCAGTGTTTTTGGTTGAAATAGGTCTCCCCAAATTCATAGGTTGAATTCCTAAGCTCCCAGTGTCTCAGAATGGGACCATAATAGATAGGAGCTTTACAAAGTTTAAATGAAGTCATATGGGTAGAACCTCATATACACACCACAACACACACGGGCTTCCATTTAAAGATAGCAACTGACACTCAAACAAATTGACTGTTGGCAGAGAAGAAGCATGGACTCCATGGTGTCCAATCTTAAAAGACCTGAAGTCTGGCCTTTGTGTGAAATTTCCCAACGGACAGAGAAAGGTTACTATTCCCATCATGCAGAGGGAGGGAACATTATCACAAGATTAATGTCTGGTTCCTCAATTCGTGGTCTGATTAATGAACCATTTTGATATTTTCTAGTAGGCTACTTATCAAAACCAAAAGCTGCTGACCAAAGAAAGCTCCGCTTCTTGGAGCCTTTTAGTAGTACTTAATACCTTGAAACAATCTTAGACCCATGCACAAAAACAAAATTCGGACTCAATGTCCACGAAATGCTGTGGTTTATTTTCCTATTAGACTGAGCTCCAGGGGCAGTGTCTGACACAAAGCAGGGTGCTCAGTGTCTGTGGGGCCGAGTCCATCTAACACGCCAGGACTGGATGGGAGATGACCAGGACTTCCTGCACTCCCCACAGCATCTTTGGATATACTTCCATGCAGGACTCAAATCACGACAGATCTCTCCTGTTGCTTCCCACCTTCCAGTGCTGACGGCAGCTTATATACACCCTGGACAGATTTGGCTCGCCTTAGCCAAGGGTGTGTGTGTCGTCAGATGGAGGTTCTGCTCCTCAAAATGGAAACAAGAGACACCAAATCATAGGTTAAAAGAGCATTTGTAACTATGAAGTATCTCCTTTTGCTGCTTATCCCTCTTGACCACCTCTAAACCTTAAAAAAAAAGGCAGCCACTTAGAAGGGAGGGTATCCTTCTTGGCAGAAGCATTTTGTGTGCTATTTTGACTTCTTAGGGCATGGTGGTGAGACTCCTTGAGTCTTCTGTACTCACACAATAGATGACTTTAAAAATCTGAGAAATCTGGAGGGTATGTAGTCCATGGTGGCCTTGAACTTAAAGTCTCCCTGACTCAGCTTCCTAAGTGTTAGGATTGCAGGCATACCATGTTTGGCTCGGGCGATATTTAATGAGACTATGTGGTGACATTTAATAACTTATCTATTTTATTTGATGTTCTTTCAGCCAAGGCATCTTTTTTTTTGTTATCAGAGTCACCATTTTTATTTTATTTTTCCCTGTTAATGCTAGATTTTCCCCCCTCTATAAAATTTTATGGAGATGCTTCTTTTCTCTTTAGATTTGGATTACCACCTAAGAAGACGGAGTGAGTCATAAAAACTTTTCAGATAAAACTGCCAGCAGCTCCTAAATTAATACTGTAATTGTCAAAATGAAGTTTGAGCAGAGATCCTGTGTGAAGGACTAAAGACGAAGCACCTGCCCCCTAGTCCCTGCCCTTGAAGGAAGACCTCCAATTTTTATGATTTCCCCAGAATGATACTTACTTCTCTGTGTGTCCCAGATGTAACTGTTCAGAACTTCTCCCAGCACATACAGGAAGTTCATTAGGATGGTTGTTGCCCCAAAGAAGATGATTCTGGCTCCGGAGCCGATATGTTCCAGGAAAGGATACACCCACATGCCAGTGACATGATGCACCCAGCACACCCTGCCAGGGAAGAGACCAAGATGCCGTCACTCTCTGAGCTGACGTCAAACCTACTGTGCAGTCAGCCCCCATGGCCAGCCTTCAGTGGTCATCTGTCACCAGTGTGCCTCTGATACTCAGGAACTACCAAGAATTAGGCGTTTTTCACTTCTCTTTTTAAATTCTGAGAAGAACTTTGAACTCACTGAAGGGGTGGGTGTATTGGATGTCCCATGTTCAGACTGGAAACATCTTGTTAGCATGCTGTTAGCACCTTGTATAATCCTTGGGGTGTTACTGCAACTCACTGGTACCTGGCTAACTCAACTTCATGTTATTGGGATGTTCCTGGTGTTCCCAGCAATGTCCTTTGTCCGTGCTCCTCTGGGACCCCCACACTGCAATTAGTTTCCTCCATGCCGGTACTTCTGTGGTCTCCTCTTGTCTTTGATGGTACTTAAAAGATTTTGGTTAGGTATTTGACACTGCTGGGTGATTTAATACTGCTATATAATCTTTGTAATCCCTCCTTTACACAAGGAAACAATGTAGCTTTAGACAATCCCGCTGTAATAAAAGCCAGATAAGGGTGTACCAGGTACCTTGCCAGGCTGCCTGTCAGCCAGGCATAAATTAGAGCTGCGTGTGCAGGCAGAACTTCCCCAAACCCAGGAGATACCAGGATCCCCATTCTCCCCTCTACATTCACTTCATTCTTTTTCTTTTTCTCCTGTTTCATATGCTTGTCATCATTTTTGTTTGTGCTTCGGAGATATTTCTGGCTCAAAGGGAACAGCAACCTCATCAACCGCATTGCTTTCAGAAGTGTCGCTACAGTGTTTGTGCCATTGTGTCCGTCCTGACATGACTGTTAGGAGCCATTTTCCATCACCAACGAACCCATTACTTTACCAAATGTTACAGTTTTGGAGAGCAGATGAAATACAAATAACTCTTTTTGCCTTAGGAATAATAATAATAATGATAATAATAATTGTTATTTTGTGCTGGTACTGGGGCTTGAACTCAGGTCCTGGGTGCTATGTCTGAGTTTTTGTGCTCAAAGCTTGTGCTCTAGCACTGGAGCCACAGCTCCACTTATGGCTTTTTAGTCATTAACTGGAGATAACAGTCTCAGGAATTTGCCTGCTGGGCTGGCTTAGACTGGGATCCTCATATCTCAGCCTCCTGAGTAGCTAGGATTATAGGTGTGAGTCACCGGTGCTTGGCTAAGGATTTCTTTTTATACTTGTATGTTTGGAAGTCATTTATTTTTTTGGCTTCATTCTATTTTATTTGGGAGGGGATTAAGTTTATTTTAATGGCTTCATTCTTTATGGAACTCTTACTTCCTTTGAACAAGAAATTTGGCTTTAGAGCTTGCTTATCAAGGTGGATAGCCACCAAGGCAGTGGTTATGAAGGGAGGGTTGAGAAAACTTTAGAGCAAAGAAGCATTCATAGATCCATACAGTAGTAATGGCCCAAAATAAAAGTTGCTTTTTTTTAATCAAAAAGGAAGCCATGTTAGTTAAAACAAAAGCTGCAGCATTTATGAGAAGCAGTAGCTGTTAAACTGTTAGAACTACCATGAAGGGTTCTGTTACAGGACATTCTGTTTGTTCGTAAATTGGAAGCAATTTGGTCTCCTCAGTTCAGGTGCTGTGCATCCATCAAGCCGCTTATTCATTTCCTCAGAGGGAATATGCAATATTCTCCAAATTTAATATCATAAGCCATAAATGATTCTTCCCAATCAATTGAAACAACAGTGATATGACTCATGGTAAAATGGCTTCCTTAATTAGGCACATTGGGAGCAATTCAAATGAGAAATTTTCATCATGCTTTTTTTTTGGTCGGTTATGGGGCTTGAACTCAGGGCCTGAGTGCTGTCTCTGAGCTTAAGACTAAAGCACTCTACCACTTTGAGCCACAGATCCACTTCTAGTTTTCTGGTAGTTAATTGGAGGTAAGAGTCTCCTCAACCTCCAGAGTAGCTAGATTTACAGATGTGAGCCACCAGCAACCAGCTCATTATACTTTTTATATCTTTCTGATATTCTTTGCTTTTAGTGGAATGAACTTCCACCTGCAGGCTTTAGGATTGTTTCTGATGTCAGGCCTGAGTCTCTGACACTGTTTGCAATCTACATTTGTTATCCTCAAATTCCAAATCAGTACAGCAAGAAAAATGATCATATTTGATCTACCTTTAGAAAACTTACAGACTTAGGTTACCAACCTAAGTGTATCTTCTTAGCATCAGAAATGCACTTCCAGCCACCTCCCACACAGCCACCTCCCTGATGTCTACCTGCATTTCCATGCCACCATCTTTCTTGTACATTGATTCTTGTACAACTATACTGTGTATGGTGGAAGTTACCATATAACTTCCCCTCATTCGGATATAATTATCCTATTTTTCAGGTGAAGAAAGGGAGGCGAAGTTAAAGAACTTCCCAACTTTCCTGGTCAAACTGCTATGTGGCCATGATTTCACTTAATAAAGTATTACACTTTGTGTACAAAGTAGAAGTGATGGTATCCCTTCCCTCCCCTGCCCGTCCTTCCCTCCCTTTCCCTTCTTTTCCTGTGCTTTTTCCTTTCTCTTCCCATTCCCTTCTTCCTTTCCCTCCCCTTCCTTTCCTATCCTTCCACACCCCTCTCCTCCCCTTCTTTCCTTTCCTCTCCCCTTCCCTTTCTCCTCTTCGCTGCGTTCATGATTTGGTAGGGCATCAAATGATCCTGGATACAGAAGTCCTGTTATTGGGGGTTTCTCCTGGCTTAGCAGGGTTGATACACCCACTTGTCCTAACAGGCTGTGTTTTCACCTTTTGTTTCCTTGATGTTATCAAGCCTCAATTTTCTACACAAAGATGACTCACGGCCTTGTTCATCCATGGTGGAGAGTTCCTAGTTCCTAGCTGACTTTCAACTTCTTACTCATTGTCTTAATGCCCAAGCAGCTTATGCTTAGGGTAATGGCACCTATTTTAACTTTAGTTCTAGAAATGAACATGCATGTGTTTGTGTATATGTATTTTAGTATAAGACTTGGGGATGATATATTGTATTCAAGTACTTCCATTTCCATTCATCTTGAATGTGCAATTATAAAATAATAACACTTACCCATGTCTCCCATCTGTGCACATTGCTAACAGGGATACAGAAGTGAGTGAGGATGAATAATTCCTATCCTTTTTCTTGCGGAGTACAGTCTAAGGAGGGATGCACCCATTACAGGAGCCTTGCAAATATAGCCAGAATTAAGGAAAGGTCAGGGAAATGTTGTGGTTAGGCAGGGACTAGTCTCTGCTTTTTCAGTTTTTTCCCCCATTACTAGTGTTTAAACTCAGTACCTCTTGCTTTTGGTATGCGTTTTTGCTCTACCATTTGAGCTATACCTCCATTTCATCTGCTTTTTTAAAATATATTCATAGCTGAAAACTATGTTCAAATGCCTTCCTTTTCTTTTCTCTCCTCCCTCCTTTCCTCCCTCCCTTCCTTCTTTCCACCAGCTCCGGGCCTTAAATTATATATTTTTTAAAGTAGTTGTACAAAGAGACTACCATTCAACATGCCAGTTCATAATTATGATGTGTCTTGATCAATATCATATCTTTTATTGTACTCCCTTCCCCTCAAATTTCCTAGTGCCACTTTGACATATATACATTGACTACTGTGATTGAATTCTCCTCCACCTTCCTCTCTTTCTCTCTCTCTCTTTCACGTGTGACCTGGTTTTATTTTAGCAGGAAGGGAATAGTACCAGAGCACCGAGCTCCAGCCAGGCACTCCTGGTAACATGACAGAGACCCAGTCAACGCACCAGCCACCTGCTGTGCAGGTCCGTGTTTTAGGCCACAGAAAGAAATCCGGGTATACTGTTTATTCTTATCACATCACCAAACTAAAAATCATAATGCTAACCGAGCTAGTCAGACAGTGAAATCATATTTCCATACACTCCCCGAACTCAAGCTTCTGGCTGCTGCAAAGAGCATGCGCTACAATGCAAGGAGTAAGCACTTCCAATACAGGGAACACGGGTGGACAGACAAGAATATATACGAAGGGAGATCCTAGATCTCCTATCTCTGACATTTATGGCTCCACAGAGAGTTAATATCTATGCAGAATATGTACATCTCACAGGAAGGGTGGGCCAGCCCAGGGAAGACCCTCAGCAGGTGGAGGCTGGGCACAGGGACACAGGAGAATCATGGCATGTAGTAGGCACGGAGGAAACCACAAGGTGTGACAATGACAGCCTGGATGTCCCATCCCCCAAACCCTCAGTGCCACAGCTAGTACGATTTGGGTCAAAGAGATAGTGAGGCCTTTATGGTCATCAAAACGATCCGTGGTTTTGAGGCTGAGAATCATGTGTGGGCCACAGGTAACAATGAGCACCAGGAAGAGAGAGGTGAGCAGCCCCATCCAGATGGGGGGTGGAGGTGGGGGAGAAGAAGCCGGGTAGGAGTCGCGGGGTAGGAGAACCGTTCGCCTGTCACATTAAGAGCTGGGACCTGGAAGTCCTTCAGAGTCACCTGCCAGAGGGAGGGCCCCTTGGCCGCCACCAGGAGACTGCTGACCTAGCCACCATGGACGGAGCAGGGGCTGCCCCTGTGACCTGGGAGGCACTGGAGCAGGTGACAGTCATGGGTGCAGATTTCCAGGCGCTCCATGGCAAACCAGCGGCGGGCGGACACTGGGTAGAAGCGATTCTCCAGAACGGACGTGAAGGTCACTTTGGGGCCGAGGAGCAGTTGGTAGGTCGGGGAGAGGCCGGCAATGGAGTCGTTCCAGAAGGAGCCCGTCGGGTGGGGCTTCTGCACCCCAAAAGTGAGCGTGGTCTGGCCTTCCCTGCAGGCCACAGAGAAGTTCTGAGCCCAGAACAGGATCTGGGAATCATGTCGTTCAAAGTCACGGGAGGACAAACCACCGCCGGCGCTGCTGGCTGCATATGAGCAGGGCCGGCCCCCAGCTTCTCCCGCAGATAAGCGGGACTCTGTCACTGTGATTGCTCCCAAGTCCAGCCTCACGTCATGGGACTCCCTTGCAGGTGTCCTGGACCATTGGCATAGTGCAGGGCTTCTAACCCGACTGGAACTGTGTACCCTCTGCCCATGTGAGAGCACTTGTCAATGGCTATAAAAGATGACCCATTATCATAGCAGGAAATCAACACAGCAATAAATTTCAAAAGAAGAAACATGAGAAAGAAGCTGTTTAAGGGCTGGTGGGAAATCTCCAGTGAGACCATGTTCACCTAATAAAAGGGAAGAGAGCTGCAAAGGCCTTGCCAGCCCTAGGAAGGCACTGACCTTGATGTAACCTTGCTAGTGAACAGGAGACCATCAGGAGGCTGGTATGGATGTTTCAAGAGGTTCTAGACAATGGTGTTTAGACAGACCTTCCATCTCTTATAAAAATGACTTCCAGTCAAGTGCTCACATCTATAATCCTAGCTACTCTGGAGGTTGAGATCTGAGGATCATGGTTTAAAGCCAGCCCAAGCAGGAAAGTCTGTGACATTCTTATTTACAATTACCAGCACAAAGCTGAAAGTGGAGATGTGGCTCAAGAAGTAGAGCATTAGCCTAGCAAAAAAGCTGAGGGATTGCACCTTGGGCCTGAGTTTGAACCCCAGAACCAGCACAAAACAAACTAAAAGCACTTTTGTCTTTAACTCAATCTACAATTAAAAAATTATAATCTATGAAATAACTCATAAAATTAAAATTCAGAGCTGAACTAAATATCTCCATCTTCCTTTATTTGTGCTAAAGTTTGAAAAACATATTTGTATAGGATTTTTTTTTCTTAAAGCTAGTACTCTGCCACTGGAGCCACAGCTCTACTTCCAGCTTTTTATATGGAAATAAGAATATCATAGTCTTGTGGGCTGGGAAGGTGGCTGGAAGGTGGTAGAGCTCTTGCCTTGCATGCATGAGGCCCTGGGTTTGATTCCTCAGCACCACATAAACAGAAAAAGCCAGAAGTGGCGCTGTGGCTCAAGTAGAGAGTGGTAGAGAGCTAGCCTTGAGCTAAAGAGCTGAGGGACAGCACGCAGGCCCAGAGTTCAGGCCCCATAACCAGACAAAAATAAAAACTAATAAAAAAAAGTATCATAGTCTTTCCTGTCCAGCCTGACCTTCCTTCCCTGGGCTGGTTTCCAACCATAATCCTCAGCTAGAATTGCAGGAGTGAGCCACCAACACCCAACTCTCCATAGGAGATTTTTTAACACAATATTTCATGTGCTAGAGGAAATATTTTTAGTGAGAGTAAGAAGGAATCTTCAAAGTGATGGACACTTATAACAAATTAATTGGTTGTCATGAGTTACCTTTTCTAAATGATATTGTCGCACATTTGTTTTTAATAGAGAATTGATGTGATCCTCTATTATTATCTTCCAAAGTTATCTGCTTTACTTATCTACCATATAGATAAAAATCTAAAGAAACAAAATACAGGAATCTGAGCACACATGACATAATTTGCATAAATGAACCATTTTTGTTTTTAATAATTGGTAACAGAATTTCTTTAAAACAAGTGCCTCACTATTATTAGGTTCAGGTTGAGCTCTCTTGAATAGAGTTATTAATATTCAAGATACAAATGTGAACAGGGAGCCAGGTAACCTGAGGGTATAGATGGGGTATAGATGGAAGGGATGACATTGATCAAAATGCATTGTACTCAGGGGGGCGTTGGTGGCTCACACCTATAATCCTAGCTACTCAGGAGGATTGCGGTTCAAAGCCAGTCTGGACAGGAAAGTCTGTGAGACTCTTAGCTCCAATTAACCACCAGAAAACATGGACCTGTGGCTCAAGTAGTGGAGCGCTCACCTAGAGCTGAAGAGCTGAGGGATGGAGCCTGGCTCCAGAACCAACAAAAATAAAATGAATCAATCTACTTCTGCTTCCCAATAAACAAGAAAGGGCAAAACTAGTATATATAATACAGATTTGTTTTCCAAATGTTATAAACTCTAGACAGGGAGAGGAAGAGGAATAGAGCTGGAGGAATGATCATGTGACAGAAGCTCAGAGAAGTTTGCCCTAAAGGTCAAATGTGTGACAGGAGTCACATGATATGTGACATGGGATCATGTGACATGGCGGTCACGTGACTTGGGGTTCATATGACATGGGATCACATGACTTAAGCTCACATGACTTGGGGGGTCACAAGATGTAGGGTCCCGGGACTCGGGGTCACATGACTTGGGTTCACACAATTAGGGTCACATGACGGGACCTCGTGAGCAGAGGTCACGTGACTCAGGGTCATGTGACATTGGGTCACATGGGTTGAGGTCACATGACTTGGGGGTTACTTGTCTTGAGGCTATGCAATGTGGGAGTCACGTGACTTGGTGTATCCTGAAGGGGAGTCACATGACTAGAGGTCATATTAAAGGAGTCATATAACATGGGTCATGTGAAAGAGAAGGCCGATATATACCCAAAACAATACAGTTAAATAAAGTGGAGATAATTTTCCTAGAGATCTACCCTAGGTAGTCCTCTGCCAGGCAGGGATTGGCCTGGGTAAAAGGTGTGGCTAAAATCTACAAAGAACAATAAAATAAATCTCACTGCCTCTCATCACCTGCCATGAGGAAGTTCTGAATGAGTCTGTCCTGGGGACCCACTGAGTCAGGGGTTCCCACCTGGCCAGGCAAGTAGTGGGCGTGAGCAGTTGACTGTTTATGGGTCTCAGCATCCCAGTACCAGGTATTTATTCATACGAATGCAAGTCCCTGGTGCAGAGTCTGGGATGTTAGCAGGGCTTTCGTATACAAGCTCCAGTAGGAGCAGACGTGGTGAGTGGTCTGAAAATGGTGCTGCTCCATGGAGCAGCCTCAAAAGAGTCCCCTGTTCTGGCACTGTAAGAGTTGATCTTAAGCTGGGTGCTAGTGGCTCATACTCATAATCTTAACTGTGCAGGAGGCTGGGATCTGAAGATCGCCATTATAAGCCAGCCCAGTCAGGAAAGCCAGAAAATTGAAGTGGTGCTAAGGCTCAAAGTGGTAAAGTGCTAGCCTTGAGCTTTTTCACTCAGGGACTGCACCCAGTGCTCCAAGTTCAAGCCCCATGACAAACCTCCCTCCCCCCCCAATAAAAGAGTTGGCCTTCAAGATAGGAAAGTGGTGAGGAAGGGAAGTAGAACTTCAGTGTTCTGCCTGCATTAGCATGCAGATGTCCATCACCGGTCAGATAGGACAATTGGTAGTGGGCTAGAGTAGGTTTCAGAGCTATTCTAGAAATGGGAGGGCCAGGCTCATGTCTGTAATCCTGGCTACTCAGGATACTGAAGCGTGTAGAAAAGTCCTTGTGAGACTCTTATCTCCAATAAACTACTCAAAAAAGCCAGAAGTGGTGCTGTGGCTCAAGTGGTAGAAGGTTACCTTTGAGCACAAAGAGGTTCACGGACAGTGCCCAGGCCTTGAGTTCAAGCCCCAGGACAGGCCAAAAAAAGAAAAAAGAAAAAGAAAAGAAAAGAAAAAAAGAAAATTAACTGGATGTTGCGTGATGTCACCCTGACAAGCATAGAGGAAGAGGATGGAGTTTGAACAGTTACGTGATAATGTGGAAGGAATTAATCCTACAAGAGGCCAGGGAGGCAGAATTAGAGAGGATAAGAATGGTCAGAGAGAAGGGCTGTTGTGGGTCCTTTTTTTTTTTCCTGTGAATTGTGGGGCTTGAACTCTGGGCCTGGGCACTGTCCCTCTTCAGCTCAAGGCTAGCACTCTACCACTTAAGCCACAGCACCACTTCTGGCATTTTCTGCGTACAGGGTGCTGAGGAATCGAACCCCGGGCCTCATGTGTGCAAGGCAAACACTCTACCACTGAGCCACCTTCCCAGTCCAGAAGGGCTGTTGTGGAAACCAAGGGAGTTGAGACTTCAGAAAGTCAGAAAGTCAGCCCTGATTGGCGACTGCAGTTTCTAGCGTGCAATAGGAATAATGGATTTAGCCAGGCCTAGTGGCTCACACCCTCAGGAGGGCCCTTTCTCTGGGACTTCCCACGTGAGGACTGAGCAGGACCAGTGCAGCTGGATTTGCTCTGCTGCTTCCAGCTCCTGACAGAGGGATGGGAGGTGTGGCTGCCTCCCTTCCCCCGCCAGCTCATCTTCTCCTTCTGCCTGGTCCTACGTCCTCATTCTTACTTCTCAGGTTTTGATTTCCATTCAGCATTTTGCATCTCCAATTCTACCTCACACTCTGCTTCAGAGGACTGAGTCTCTGAAAGACAGTGGGGCAAACTAGGCTTTTCAAAGGTTTGATTGGGGCTGGGAATGTGGCTTAGTGGTAGAGTGCTTGCGTAGCACACAGGAAGCACTGGCTTCCTCAGTACCACATACACAGCAAAAGCTGGAAGTGGCACTGTGGCTCAAGTGGTAGGGTGTTCGCCTTGGGCCAAAGAAGCTCAGGGACAGTGCCCAGGCCCCGGGTCCAAATTCAGACTGCCAAAAAATAAGTTTGATTGTGGGGGCCTTGATGACTCACCCCTGTAATTCTCGCTACTCCTCAGGCTGAGATCTGAGCCTCATGATTGGAAACCAGCCCAGACAGGAAAGTCCATAAGATTTTCATCTCCAATTAACCACCAATAAGCCAGAAGTGGAGCTGTGATTCAAGTGGGACAGCCCTACCTCTTAAAAGACAAAAAAGGTAAACAACAGTGAAAAACCTAACGGACAGTGCCCAGGCCTGGAGTTCAAGCCCCAATACCAACCCCTCAAAAAAAACACACCAAAAAGAAACAATCCTTCCTTCCTTCCTTCCCTCCTTCCTTCCTCCTTCACTTCCTCTTTCTCTCTTCCTTTTCATTCTCCCTTTCCTTCCTTGCCTCCCTCCCTTCCTTCCTCGTTCTCTTCCTCTGTCTCTTCCTTTTTATTCTCCCTTCTTTCCTTCGTTCCTTCCTACCTTCCTTCCTTCCTTCCTTCCCTCCTTCCTTTCTTCCTTCCTTCCCTCCCCCCACTCTACTGGGATGTGAATTCTTTTCTATCCTCTAGTCTGGCTTCTTGGTCCTCTATCAAAACATACCAGCTTCTCTGACACCACTTAATCCTTGTTTTCCTCCTATCACGTCAGCTGCTTTCCCAGGTTCACTTTGCAAGTTTATCCTTCATAGTTCTACCATTAAATATGATCTTTCTTGAAGGCTGAGTGTCAAATCCGTTTCATATTAAGAACTCCTGGCTAATGAAGTCACTTATGGTCATTATGTCAAGCCCATTACATGTATGAATATTTCACAAATGTATATACCAACTTAGACCTCTTTATTTCAGAAAAAATTATCCAACCGTCCTCAAGACATCTCATTTTGCACATCCTAAAGGTTCCTTTGGAAGTGGCCTTGTGGCTCGAGTGGTAGAGTGCTACCCTTGAGCTGAAGAGCTTGGGGACAGCGCCCAGGCCCACAGTTCAAGCCCCACAACCGACAAAAGAAAAGTTTCCTTAGATCAAAAATACAGCCCCAGACCTTCTGTGTTCTCTTATCTCTAAGAATGGGACTACAGTTAAGCTTTGCAACCGAAGCAGCTGCCAGTCACCCTTGGCATCCCCCAACTCTGCCATCACATGTAGTCAACCCCTTACCCTGTCTGATGAAGGGAGCCTTCTATTACATCGATTCCTTTTCCATTTCCATCACCAGCATCTTAATTTGTGTTACAATCATCTCTGTTGAGAACACTGCACTAGTCTCTAATTTGTCTCCACATCTATTTTTGCCCTCTTTCAATTCATCCTCACAGCTGCCATGGGATCTTTCCAAAGCAGAAATTTAAACACATTATAACCCTAGGTTCAACATGTCAGAGGCCTCCCCTTTGCTTTTTAGTTAAAGATAGCAAGTCTAGAATTCCATTTTTACAGTGTCTTCTACCTGTCTATTTGATCCTATCCTATACCTTGCTCCTGCTCCTCTTTGCATTCCTATTATCCTGGCTTTCATTTGGTCCCTTGATTTTCCTGTATTTCTTTCTGCCCAATGTGTTTTCACACATTACTACTTTCTGCATACAGTGTTAGTTATCAATCTCTTGATATATTTATCTTTATTTATTTTGGCCAGTTAGCACTTTCTTTGGGAAGTTTCCTCTGATCCATCAGATTTGGCCAGATTTTATAAGCTCTTATAGAACCATGAATCTTTATTTTTTATTTTTGTGCTGGTATTGGGCTTGAACACAGGGTCTGGGAACTGTCCCTTAGCCTTTTTGTACAAGGTTGGCTAATGCTCTGCCACTTGAGCCACATCTCCACTTTCTTTCCACCCCCGCCCCTAGTTAATTGGAGACTTTTTCTCACAGACTTTTTCTCCTGAGCTGGCTTTAAACCATGATCCTCAGATCTCAGCATTCTGAGTAACTAGGATTACAGGAGTAAGCCACTGGCTCCCAGCTGAGTCTTTTATTTTTAATACTTTTTATTACTACTTACATTTAAATAGTTTTATTTGAATTGAAGTACAAGTTCATAAATTGAGCAACTAACAAGTCAATTTTTACTTTTCTTTGTATTCCCAGCACTTGCCACAATGCTGGGCATATAGTAGGAGAATGAATGATTGGGAAAAGCATTTAAATTATTAAAGGGAGATAAGAAAGGGTTAGTTGGGTAAAGATGGGGTGGGTGGAACCTTACTAGCCAAAGTGTGTTGCAGATCTAAAGACCCGAGAATAAGAAGTTCCTAGATATTAAAAAGAAAATATTCTGGTTGAAATCAAGTGAGCCAGTTTGGCTCTTGCTGGATTTGGAGCCATTGTAAAGTTGTAGGTTCTACTCTAATACTCAAATCATTTTAAGCAACACTGAAATAGATCAGTTTGGCCCGAAAACCAATTGATTTTAAAAATTGGTGACCAGGATAGAAAATGGTAGCAGTGGGAATAAAAATTAATAGATGGATGTAAGAGGTATGTCTATCAAATGGTAAGTCACAAGAAATGACAATCTTCAGGTGGATGTAAGAGTTAATTGTTAAATCTTTAGGAAGTTTCTAGTTAGTTGGCTTGGGAGTCTGCGTTCAGCAATGGTGGGACTATTTACACTAAGGACAATGGTAAATATTACATACCAGGTATTTTCTTCCTTGGCTTGAAAAGTACATAAACTATTTAATACCATTAAAAATAATAGTAAGAAAATAAAAACAGAAACCAGAAGAGGGCCTTGAATATATAATAAGGATCAAAACTGTTTTGCAAATCTGTTTTAAGTCCTGTGGAAATGTGTATAAGTGCCTACATGTACATGCATGCTGGCCAGGTCATGACACAAGAAAATGTTTCTTTAATTTATAGTTTAAAAAAAATTGACAAGCACCGATTTAGGAAAGAGTGTTAAGAGTACTTGGTGATTGATTGGATTTCGACAATGAGGGCAGGGAGATGAGTTAGGGATGAATCACAGATTCCTGGCTTGATGAGCTGGGTGGGGAGGGATGTGGTTTCCTGTGATAGGAAAAGTAAAGGAGCTGGCTTCAGGGGATGGGGAGTTCTGTTTGGACTTGCTGACTGTAGGATATCCAGGTAGGATTGTCCTGAAGGGAGTTAGTTACATGGATCTAGATCAGAGTAAGACTTGCAATCTGGCAACACAGATATCAAGTACATTGGCAAAAAGAAGATGGTAGAAGTCGTGGGAATATATGGAGAGGTGAAGTAAGGCAGTGTCAACCGGACAAATATCACATGAGTTCTCTCATTTGTGGCTGTGAGGGGGAAAGCAAACTAAATCAACATGCAAAGGAAGCACAAACGTCACAAATGTAAAAGCAGAACATGAAGAGACATGGAAGCAGTAGGTAAAGGAAACAAGGGAGCCACGAGTTAATGGAGATTTGAATATGAACGAAGTACTTCATATGCCCGAATGGAAATGTTATGGTGTAGCGGCTGACCACGTACAATTTAGCATATGTCCTCACTAAAAGAAAAGTAAATCAGAGTGGTCTCATCTAGGTAAGAAAAAAGGGCAGGAAAAGAGTGGGTCCCTGAGAGAGCACCAGCGAAGGTCAAGCCTGAAGAGGTAGGACAAGAATGAGACTGAAAAAAGGTGACCAAGAAATATAGGCTGATGACCTGGACAAAGAAGAGTGCAGTTTCTTGAAACCAGGGAATAAGAGGTTCCAAGACAGAATAGACAATATCTATGAGCACAGAAACTTGGAGAACTAAGAATTATTAGACAATTTACTTTCCACTCATCTTGTGGAAGCAAGAAAAATGACAGGTTTTGGGTTCCCATCATTTAAATCTATTTTGGATGTTGACTGGATATAAATGATAAGTATTAAAAAAAACTAAACTAAAAAACAAAAACTAACTGAGGTCAGTTGTGAAGGTCAGTAGCTCTTCTTGCCACATGGCCATGCTCCATTCCACCACAGAAATGAGAGCAATGGTGGTCACAGGACCTTCTGAAGAACTATCATGAGGTTCATGTGTGTGAGAAAAATGGTCCTTTCTATCAAAGTATAATGTTTAAAAGTTCCTGTGTTGACCTGGTGACTTGGCTCTTGTTACAGAAAAGAACAACTGCTTTGGGATAAGAAAGGATGTTTGAAATGTAAAGTTTTGTCTAAAACTGGTTTCTTTACAAGATGGAATTACGACATATCCTAGACTGTTCAAGAAACAGCAGAGTGTGTGCGTGTATTTTGAGATTACTTGTGAACTATTCATCTTTTTTCAAAATTACCTCATGTAAACACATTTTTATCCGAGTTAGACTAGCCAATCATGAGCAGATTGTGAACCGGAGCTCAACCAATCTGAGCAGAGGGGCAGGGCCTGCTGCATTAAGGAATGAATATTGGAGCAGACTGCCTGCTCTGTGAGTTTGCTAGCCTGGTTTCTGGCCGATGGCACAAACCCTTCTGAGCAGAAGTAAATTTTGCCTTGCTGAGACAATTCTTTATTTTTGTGTCTACTGTTGTGACTCAACAACAATAATGGTTCTTAGCATACTGCCCAAATTTACTTGGAATAGATTAGTAGTAACTAAGAAGCTTCCAGTTTTGAAGATTAGTCGATTCAAAGAGCATTGTTTTATCTTTCTTTCTTTTTTCTTTCTTTCTTCTTTCCTTTCTTCCTCATCTTCTTCTTCCTCTTCTTCTTCTCCTCTTCCTCCTTTTCTCCCTCCTTCTCTCCCCCTCCCCCTCTCCTTCCTTCCTTTCTTCCTCCCGCTCTCTCTTTCTCCTTCCCTCCCTCTCTTTCCTTCCATCTTTCTTTCTTTTCCTTCCTTCCTTCCTTCCTTTTTGTGCTAGTACTGGAGTTTGAACTCAGGGCTACTATCTCTTCCTTAGATTTTCAATCAAGGCTAATATGATGAGCCACACCTCTATGTCTAGCTTTTTGTGAGATAACTGGAGAAAAGAATCTCACAAAATGTTCTGCCCAGGCTGGTTGTGAACAGTTTTCTTCAGATCTCAGCCCCTGAGTAGCTAAGACTACAGGTGCCAGCTGGATCTAGGTTGTTTGAAAGCTAGATTATTAGCTCATAAGACAACATAAAAATACATATTCAGAAGAGTGACTAACAAACTATACTGCATGTTTAGTGATAAGAGACTGTGCTAAAGGCTTCACAGAGCGGTTCCTTGGGGAACTATTTTACAGATGAGGACACTGAAGACCAGCTAGGTTGGATGGTGGAGAAGCTTGGGTGCACATCTACGTAGCTGGTCCTCCATCTGTCTACGAGACTCCTCTACTGTTTCAAAGGTGAGGCTGATGGATGGAAATTTAGGCCTTGGAAAGTTTTTAATGTGCTCAGAACAAATCAATGCATCTAAGTATGAAACATGTGTCTACAAAGCTTTCCTTTTCTCCCATTGACTATAAAAGAAATCCATACTCATAGGAAATGTGTGAGATGCAGAAATTTTGCAGGATGCTACATAAATTACTTCTGTTGAAGTTTTAACACAAGATCAAATGTCTTATACAACTCATGGATCAGATTTTATAACCTCCTGTGGAGAGGGGAAACTTAGGAATAAAGTAATAAGCCCTTCTTTCAGAGAAGGAAGTAACTTACCTCCTAAGAAATAGTCACATCATGTGTGCATTAGTCCTACTATGTTTATTGTGCTGTCAGGCAGGCACAAACATGTGCCCTGGAGACAGAAGTTGTGTGTCTGCCTCTCACCCAATGGGGCTTTGCAAACCTCTTATGGGACCTCCATGAAACCTTTGTCTTTTGGCTCATGTTCTCTTTTTGATCTGTCTAAATTTAGGGCCATTTAACAAGTCTCTTGGACTGTTCTCTGAATTAGATTGATGGGGACTTCCTCTTGCTACAGTTTTGGAACTCTGGAATATTCCACTGAACTTTTTAAGAGTTCACAGACACGTTTGTTTATTCAACAGCTCTCCCCTCCTCATCCCCTTCCACCTTCTCCCCTCCCTTCTCTCTTCTTGCCTTCTCTGTTTTGGTGCTGGGGACAGAACTTGGGTCCTCATGCGTGCTAAGATATACTCTACCACTGAGCTTTACACACATTTCTTGGGTGTTTGCATTGTATCACAAAAAGTTGTCACTAGTGGAGGTCAAGTATGCAGTGCTGAGGTCAGATCATGCTGTGGTGGCTTTGCCAAGACTCCTAAGGAATACACCAGAGGTCTCATAGAACTAGAGAACATTTGCCTAGATGGAAACAAGGCTCCAAAAGTTTTAGGTGAAGTTCATAGTCCTGATCAAAATAAATGCATTAGTCTATAGGCAAATTCCAAGCACAGGTATCCAGTGTGAAACTGTGTTGAAATATTTTTAGCTCAGAAATATCTTTAGCTTAGTTACAGATATAACTACAGAGGCCTTTTTTTTCTTTGTTCTGGTCCTGGGGCTAGAACTCAGGCTTTAGGTATTGTCCCCCTGAGCTTTTTTTTTCTCACTCAAAACTAGCACTCTACCACTGGACCCATAGCTCCATTTTTGGCTTTTTGGTGATTAATAGGAGATAAAAGTCTGCTAGGTCTGACTTTTAACTGTAATTCTTAGATCTTAGCCTCCTGAGTAGCTAATGTTACAGGCATGTGCCACAGCACCTGGAAGAAGTCTATTTTCTTCTTATATTGTGGGTCATTATTTTACAAGTCTTACTATTTGAAGAAAGGTCCCACATTCTGATTTTGTACTGGGCCCCATGCATTATATTATTTATAAATAAATATAAATATATATAGCTTGTTCTGTCTATGTAGTGTGTCCTCTTTACTTTCCAGTTCATCTATATATTTTTGGATTACTTTGGATACTACAGAACTTCGAGCTTCAGTTTCCTCTTCATTTAAGCTATATGAACAATACTACTGCCTACCTTAAAGATGTGACTGTCAGGGCTGGGAAGGTGGCTCAGTGGTAGAGTGCTTGCCTTGCATGCCTGAGGCCCTGGGTTCTATTCCTTAGCACCACATAAGCAAAAAGAAAAAAGCCGGAAGTGGCGCTGTGGCTCAAGTGGTAGAGCGCTAGCCTTGAGCTGAAGAGCTGAGGGACAGTGCCCAGGCCCAGAGTTCAGGCCCCACGACCGGACCCAAAAAAAAAAAAAAAAGATGTGACTGTCAGATAACATAATGTAATCATCACAACTTATTTTAGATTAAAAAGAAAAACCAAGCAAATACAATGATCAAAAAACCTTTCCACTGCTTTTTATGCAGAAGTATATGATATTTTCCTGTACTTCTCACACACAATATTTTTAAGGTTACAAGTCCCTCCACCCATACTTGGGGAAAGAGGCAAATTGTATGTGCCTTCCAGACTGAATTCCTGTAATGAGGTAAGGAGGGAATGTGTTTTCTTCCTGATTCAAAATCATCAATATGATTCTAAATCAGAGTGATTTATCCATAAGGGCAGGCCAATATTTGACTTCAGAATATTTTCCTCTGACATATCTTCTGGCACGTGTATCCACTGGTTACCAATGATTTGTTTCCACTGAATCCCACTCAGTGTATAGTATACTTGGTTTTATTGTGATGTTTTCCTGGAGAGATTTCAAGTTGAATTTCTCTTAGTAAAGGTTCATGATTGGTTGTCCTTAACTTTAACCATTTGGAACTTGTCAAAGCATACAGGAACTAAACATCAAGTTGACACATTGGAAAACTGGAAGGAACATGTGTTCTTTCAGAAGGGAAGCAAAGACTCAACATGTAGCCCATGTGACCTTAGAGCCGGCAGCAGGGAGAAGCCACACATTTAAACTAGAAGAGGAAGAGGAAATGCATTGGTATGTTACCGGTGTTTAATCCATTGTGGTGAGAAAAGGCACTTGGGATGACTTCAGTGTCCTTAAATTTGTTAAGGTTTGTTTTGTGACTTAGCATGTGATATATGCCAGAAAATGTTCCATGTATATTTGAGAAGACTGTGCATACTATTGTTTTTGGATGGGATAATCTATGTATTCCTCTTGGGTACATGCTGATGGAGCTCTGTGGCTGAAGAGACTGGCTAGTAGGATCCGTGGGTCAGTGGGGCTTCCCCAGTTCCGCAAGGGACCTATTGCTGAGATCCACAGGTGGAAATGGTCTGGTATTGCAGTCCTAGGTTCTGTGGTCAGGTGGAATCATTGAATTAATGTGGGTGGATGGTTGAGGGTAAAGAATAGAGAAGACTTCTACCTCAGTGCTGGTTCCTTCCTTCCAAAATGGGAAACAATGACAATTTCTTATCCATTAGACAAACCCAAAAATATTAGATTTCTTTTTGCTAATTAAAGGAGAAAATAATGTTGCTTTTACCTGTCCAGAAACAGCGGCAGGATTTCCTGTTTTTCAAGAGTGGTCTGGCTCATTGGTAGTTTCTTGAAGCAATAGAGGAATCTCTATGCTTCTATGCGCCAATATGAACTCACAATTTAAAAGATAAAAACAAGAATGCATTTATTTGAGACACTAAGTCCCTTAAGCCAATCCAGGTATGGAGCCACTGAGAAAAAAAAATGAGTATACGTGTAAACGTAATGCAAACTATTTCCATTCTCCAATATTATTCTCATGTTTTAGTAAGTTGATTTTTTTAACTCATAGTTTTACATTGCATTCTTAGTACACAATCACATACCTGTCTTCCATAAAATTCATCTCTGAGGAAACATTCTACCCATCATTTAGGAATGAAACAAATGAATACCATTAATATGTTAGTAAGATCAAAGAGGCATCAATCCATGCTTAATGGCAGCTGCTTGAGAAGAAAAGCCAAGCAGACATCCTGGTTTCTCTTGGCGTAACACCCAGAGACCAGCTTCTTGTCTGTGCTGGAATTATCAGCTATCCATTTCTTTTTATTAAGCTGCAACATGTTGAGTATTCAGATACCGTCTAGGTTACAAATGTGAATAACAAAAGGACTGCTACCATGGAGACACACCTGATTGCCTTTGTGGTGAGCTCCTAGTGACTTGAATGCTAGCAAACTCCACACAATAAAGGGCCGACCAATGTTAAGCACAAAACTTCTAGACAAGAGCACTGATTATTAACTTTAATGAAAGCCTTGAACATTGCAATCTGAGGCAGTATTATTTTTGTCCAACCTCATTATTAGATAAGCACAGTGTAAGCTACATTAAGATATACTTTGGATTGTGAAACAAGAGTCAATTCAAGGCCATCTCCCACTATTTGTCATTTGTAAAAACAAACTGCATAGCTGGTTTAAAGATGTATGCACTCAGAAGCAAACTGTTAAAAGCAAACTAATAAGGTGGATCATTCCCAGCTACATTTCAATAGATCAAGTTCATTTAATTTCTATATGTTGACTCAAATAAAAATTCAAAAACTTTCAGTTTAACTGTATTATCTATATGTGACTACTTTAAGAAGAAATATGGGAAAGAATAAATCTCAAGAGATGAATAGATAAGGGAGGGTTAGGAAATAATTAAATAGTACAAAACAAGCAATGACCGCAACTACTACATACCTTTAATGATAATGCTGCATGCTAATGATTTCAATTCTGCAATCAAAAGACAACAGACTAGCAGGCTGGATTTAAAAACAAGATCCAAAACACACTCTACAAAAAAAATGTACTTAGCTAAGCATAGTGGTTCTAGCCTGTAATCCTAGCTACTCAGGAAGTAGAGGTCAGAAGAATCCTGGTTCAAAGTTAACCCAGGCAAAAGTCTGTGAGACCCCTCTCAAACAAAAAAAGCTGTTATCTCAGTCTGTTATCTCATATCTGTTATCTCAGTCATGTGGCAAGCATAAATATGAAATTCAAGTTCAGGGCTTGGGCATAAATATGAGACTCTATTTCATTTTTATTGTTTTTGTAAAGGTGATGTACTAAGGAGTTACAGTTACAGAGATCAGATAAAGAGTGTATTTCTTCATGAACAATGTTACCCATTCCCTTGCTCTCTGCCAATTTTTCCCTCCCACCCCAAACTACAAGTTGTGTAGTTCATTTTCAACATAGGGTTTAGTGAGTATCACTGCTGCATTTGTTCAACCTTCATCCCGCCATATCTATGCCCCCCTTTGCCCTTCCCAAGAGAGATACATGAACAAGCAAGACAAAAAAAAAACCCAAATACAGCAATGAATAAAAAGAAAGCTCTTGTTTCCATTTCCTGGAGTTCATTTTGATAAATAGTTTGTATGATCAGATGCACATAGCCATTGTGTCTTTGTGATCCTCCTTTGGGTGAATCTCTCTTTAAAAAAAAAACTAAGGCATTAAAAAGTTTAGGACATACAAGGATGGAAAAACAGATTCCAATGGAGAATGAAAGCAAAAGCAAAAGTGGCTCTAGTTATATCTGACAAAGCAGTCTTTGAACCAAAATTAAGTCAGGAGAAACAAAGACAATAGCTTCATATTGGCAAAATAATCTATCAACAGGAGATAATTTATGTAAATATAAACTTATTGAAT
The DNA here is from genome assembly GCF_000151885.1 of Dipodomys ordii. NCBI lineage: Eukaryota > Metazoa > Chordata > Mammalia > Rodentia > Heteromyidae > Dipodomys > Dipodomys ordii. The sequence continues at coordinate 9,367,578 of NW_012267314.1, forward strand.
ACTGGCTCCTTCAATTTAAAAATAAAACACATAATACTGGACATAAAAGCACAGATAGACCCAAGTATAATAACATTAAGTCATTCAGATCACAAATATCAATAAAGAAATTTCAGAAATAAATGACACTGTAGATCAAGTGTACTTAATAGACATCTATAACATATTTCACCCAACAGCTACACAAAACATTCTATTCAGCAGCTCATAAAACATTCTCCAAAGATCATATTAAGAATTTAAGCCAATCTTAACACAAAAATGGAACTAATGAGTATTCTATGAAATCACAATAGACTAAAACAGAAACTACTGAAAATATTCCAATGCACGAAGACCAAACAACACACTGTTAAACCAATGAGTCATCAAAGAAATAAGGAATTAAAAATCCTAGAACCAAATGAAAATGAAAACACAATTTATCAGAATCTTGGGATATAACAAAGGTATCATAAAAACTGTATAACTATGGATAGCTATGTTAAAACAAATTAGTACCCAGGCCTGAGTTCAAGCCCCAAGACAAACTAACTCCAGTGACATTAAAGCAGTCATAGTTTCCCAACAAAGAAAATTCTAGAACTATATAACTCACTGCTGCATTCTACCAGATTAGAAAAGAACTAATACCAGTTTGCCTCAAACAGTGTCAGAAAATAGAAAAAAAAAAGAAATGCTATCAATGTTTCATTAGATGAAACATTGCCCATTTCCAATCATATCCCCAAAGACCACCAGTCTCAGGTATCTTCAGTGTGTTAACATTGAGAATGTTGTTTTCAGGTTCTCAATGCTACCAAATTCATTCTATAAAACTGGTATTATCCTGATGCCAAAAGTTGATAAGGTCACAACAAAAAGTGAAAACTATATAAGTAGTATAGACTCTAATGAACTTAGATACAAAAAAAAAACAAGTACAAATAAATCCAGTAGCACACTGTAAAGACTATTTGCTGTGATCAACTTGGTTTCATTCCAAAGATGCAAGGATAGTTTAATGTATACAAATCACTAAATATAATACAGAATCAAGGGGAAAAACCACATGATCACTTCAATAGATGCAGAAAAACCATTTGACAAAATTCAAGATTACTTCATGATAACAGCCTGGGCAGACAAGGAATAGAAGGAATGCACTTTGACGAAATAAAGATTGTTTATGACAAACCTATAGCCAAGATCATCTTACATGGGAAAAATCTGAAACCATTCCATCTAAAGTGAGAATGTCTCTTCTTCCCACTCTTATTTGATCTAATGCTTGAATTTCTAGGCCAGGCAAGAGAAAGAAATAAAGGGGACACAAACAGGAAAAGAAATTAAATATGTTAGCAGATGATACAATCATATATTTAAATACCCTAAAAACTCTACCAAAAATACCCTCCTAGATCTGATAAACACTTCTGGCAAAGTACCAGGACACAAAATCAACATATAAAAAATAAGTAGTTTTGCTATATTCCACCAACGAATACTGTGAGAAAGAAATCAGAGAAATCATCCCATTCACAATAGCCTGAAAAAAATGCCTGGAATAAACTTCACCAAAGAAGTAAAGGACTATTGTAACAAAAATTAGAAAACAATAAAGATAGAAATTGAAAAAGACAGGAAGATGGAAATGGTCAGATTTAATGCTGTAAAAATGGCTATAATACAGAAAATAATCCACAGATTCAATGTAATTCCCATAAAAATGCTAACATTGTTCTTCACAGAAATAGAACAAAAATGATTTCTAAATTCATATGGAAAAGTAAAAGACCATGAACTGCCTAAATGATCCAAAGTAAAAACAGCAGTGCTAGAGATACCACAATATTGACTTCAGACTATGCTACAGAATCATCAGAACAACAACAGCACAGTACAGACACAAAAACAAAAATGTAGACCAATGGAATGAAATATATAGAAAAAAACCAGTTACACTTATTTTTGACAAAAATAGCAAAATATAAAAAGGGAGCCTCTTTAACAAATGACACTTAGAAAACCATGTGTCTACATAGAAAACACAGAAACGAGGCCCCTATCTCTTGTCTTGTAAAAATCCATTCAAATATATTAATGTAAGGCCTGAAATTTTGAACCTGTTAAGAAATACATAAGTAAAACACTTGAAGATAAAGACACATTCAACAGCTTTCTAAATAGGTCTCCAATTGCTCAGGAAATAATAACAATAACTGATAAATTAAAAAGCTTCTGTACTTCAAAGCAAACAATTAGCAGAACTAAGAGACAATCTGCAGAAGGGAAGGAAATTGATGTAAAACCTTCATTAAACAAAGACTAATATCCAGCATATAGAAACAATTCAAAAATAAAAAACCACCCTGGAACTATTAACCCAGTTAATCAATGGGCAAATGAATCGAACAGACAGTTCTCAAGAGAAGTATAAATGGGTATTAAACACATAAAAATATGTTCAGTGTCCTTAGCCATAAGGAATATGCAAATCAAAGGAACACTGAGACTCTATTTCATTCCAGTCAGAGTAAATATCATTAACAAATGCTGGTTCAGATATGGACCAAAAGGAACTCTTATACATTGTTTGTAGGAATGTAAATTACTGCGGTCATTATGGAAATCATGGAAGTTTCTCAAAACACTAAAATAGAATTACCATTCACCCTGTTATTCTACTCTTCGGCATATATCTGAAAGAGTGTAGGTGAACACAGAATAGGGATATCTATAACTTATGGGGGAAGTCAGAGGGTTTAATAAAAAGGAAGAAGAATTGGATCAAAGCACCTTCCACGAATGAATGGAAATATCACAATGAAACTCCTTTGTAGCATTAATTAATATGAATAAACATACATTGAAAAAATTCAATAGTTAAAATAGCCCTGTTGTAAATCAAAATGAAAATTAACATTATTTTTCCACTGAGTATAAGTACTTTGTCTGGCTATTATCTTGACCTGTCAGCAGGTGTGGACTGGCAAGCAGGAGATTATGGATGAGTTTGGTCTATTCACTGCCTGTACAAATAACTTATTTTATTTTTTGTGCTGGTCGTGGGGCTTGATCTCAGGGCCTCGGTACAGTCCCTAAGCTTTTGTGCTCAAAGCTAGTTCTTTACCACTTGAGCCACTTTTGGCTTTTGAGTGATTAATTGCAGATAAGAATCTCACAGATGTTCTTGCCTGAGCTGGCTTCAAACCAGGATCCTCATATCTCAGCTTCCTGAATAGTTAGAATTGTAAGTGTGAGCCACTGATTCCCAGCTTTGCAAATATTTTTAAATGGGCCACAGGCAGATACAGGTCACTTTCTATATGAGTTAGCTCATAGAGGTTTGCCCTAAAAGTCACATGTGTGTCTGGTTACTATTTTTGAAGGAACTACAACGTTAGAATCAAAATAGACTTATTATCTGTTAGAAAAACAACCAACATTAAAGAAATGTTAATCTGAAATTGAAAAGATTTTTTGTGAGCAAGGTAAAAAAATAAAATAACTGACAAGATGAATAATCTTGATGAAGGGAAAAATAGAATCTTAAAACATACCCTGAAATAAAGCAGGTCATTCTCCAAAGACATAAGTCAGCCTCAAGAGACTGGCAGATAATGAAGATTGAAGGCATGTTACAAGAAAATGTATGAGACCTTTAACCCAGTCTAGATGGTGCTCAGCGGTAAAGGTAACAAAAAGAGAGTTTCAAAAATGCGTAAAAAGCAAGAGGATAACACTGTTCAAAAAGGAATGTACTCATGACCTTACCTGTATAACTGTAACCCCTTCACAATACAAAAACTGTAACATCTTTACAATAAAAATGTCAAAACATCAGAAAAAGAACAAAAACAAAATATACTTTGATGTTTTATGTTGTCATAGTCACAAATAAAGAGGAAGAAGTATATTAAAAGGGAGCCTTTTTAAAAAAAATACATAGTTAGGTTTTTATTTATTTATCTTTTTTTTTTTTTGCCAGTCGTGGGGCCTGAACTCTGGGCCTGGGCGCTGTCCCTCAGATCTTTAGCTCAAGGCTAGCACTCTATCACTTGAGCCACAGTGCCACTTCCAGCTTTTTTTTTCTGCTTATGTGGTGCTGAGGAATCGAACCCAGGGCCTCATGCATGCAAGGCAAACACTCTACCACTGAGCCACCTTCTCAGCCCAGCGTTTTTTTTTTAAACAAAGTTTGGCCCAGTAGAAGTTCAAATTTTGGATTAGATTTATCTACCTGGGATATGGGTTTTTTTGTGGGGGAGGGCAGGTACTGGCTTTGTAGTTGCTAGGCAAGTGCTTAAGGTATTCCCATAACCCCTTCTGCTTTTGCTTTTTGTAGATAGAGTCTCACACTTTTTCCCAGGCTGGCCTCAAAGTATGATCCTCTCATCTGTTTCCTAAGTAGGTGGGATTACAGGCATGTACCACCATGCTTAGCCTGGCATACGGCTTTTTGCAAATACATCTGTCTTTGTCTAATAGGTAGGCAAACTGTACTCATGTTAACTATGTCCCTATAATACATTTTCTGAAGTTCTTCACGTAACTTTGATTATAGTGTTGGGCACTTTGAGTAGCAAAGAGAGACTGATATTGAAGTGTTCATGGAAGGGACTTAGTCTTGTGCGATGGTTCTTTGGCTCATTGACAACTTCTTGTGAGCCATTCATTCTCTAGGGAATAAACACATCTCAAACAACAGAGTCCTAATGACAATTCTTAGATTTCTCTAGAGGTGGGAAAGAATTTATGAATGAATTGTCATTTCTTTCTTGCAATCTTCCAGCAAAGCTAGAAACATTAATCCAAATGTGCCAGTCATCCTTAAGATCTGAGAATGACAGACAAAAATCATACACCAACTTAAACAATGTGTTCCAAGGAGCGATAGGATGGCATTACATAGGGCAAAGTGTAAAATATATTTTCTTATACAAAAATCACAATTTTTAAAGTATAGAAGAACAAATTTGAGGGAACCCATTACACATGAATATACATAAAGCTTCCAGTAAAATAGCCTCAAAATATTTTTTTCCTTAAAAAAAGGACTCCATTTTCTTTCTTATCCAATGTTTCTCCAGAAGAATATCATAGGAGCCACTTCCTCACTATCACTGCAAATGCTTTGCGTTTGTACCTGTAAAATTATGCATCGTTTAAATTGGTGTATGATTTTTGTCTGTCATTCTCAGATCTTAAGGATGACTGGCACATTTGTTTTTTTCTACTGTCACAGCCCAAGGATATGTCACTGAGCAAGAAAAAAAATCAAAGTGCTACCAAAACATTAAAAAAAAACACCCAGAAACCTCAAACAGGAAAAAACAAACTATTGAAGAATTTTAAGTAGAAGGATTGACATGACAAAACTTGCATTTAAAAACAAATTCTTTGGCCAAGTGAAAAATGGACGGGAGGCAGTATGAGTATGCTCAGTGGTGTGGAGCACTAGGGAACACATGAAAGAAAGCAGAGAAGGTCATAGAGACCACACCCACCCCACCAGCTACTGACCACCAACCAACCACAGCCAAGAACCGTGTAGTGAAAAAGTAAAATAACATTTTTGCCAGAGAGGGGCTGGCATCTAGGTAGAATTTATACTATAATGGCTGAAGGAAGGTCAACTGTTCCGTCATTCCAGGTATATGGAACTTCTTTGGTTCACTGAGGGTGGATTTTCCTCTTTTGCTTCTAGGTCATACTTTTTTTCTCCCCGGGATATGCTATTCTAGATTTTCAAAGGGTAATTTCTATCTATCCTCAAAGGAGTAGCTTATATGTGACTTCCTCTGTGTATCTTTCCTCTGGGGCCACTTACTATTTTTTTTAATAAGTAGTCGCTATCAATTCAAATATGAGTGCTTTGGATTTCCTCGTATTCTTAGATTTCTCTAGAGGCTGGAAAGAATTTCTGAATGGTCACTTCTTTCTTGCAGTCTTCCAGCAAAAACATCATTAACCCAAGTCTTAGGACTAAGAATCTATTGTTTCCCTCTTCCAATTTAGCACAATGTCCGTCACATGCTTGGCTCTCAATAGACATTTGTTTAAGAAAATTAATTGAGAAACAAGAGAAGGGGTGACACGGATCAAGATTCACTGTGCTCATAAACTGACATGTAATATTGACATGTATATTACCTGACCCCTGACCTCATTCTCTACTTTCCTCTTTGCTTACTAACCCAGCCAAAGTGACCTCTCTCAGTATCAACAACTTCACCTTCAAATTTTCCCTTTACACTGCCACCTAAGTGACCAGTCCCTAGCCATGATTTCTGCCACTGTCAGAAGTTTTTTTCCATGATTGGAAAATAGTAGAAGGGGTGATATTGATCAAGATATAACGTTCTCATAAATTGACTTGTCAATTTGAAACCTTTTAGCACAGCTACTGAGAGATAATAAACAGAACAAGAAAGTTAACTTTGTCATAGATCAGCAAGTACTTGCTATCTTAGACTGTGGGAGAATATTATAATAACAGTAATCAAGATGATTGCTTCTCAGACTTTGAAAAGTACTAGGGAAATGAGTCTACTGAACCGTGTGAAATCAGAGCTTTCCACAATGATTTTAGGCACATTCTCATTCATTTCAAACAAACAATCTTTTGCCTTTAAATTCTATGGACTCTTGGGCTATGAACTTAAGTCGATGCAGGTATAGCTTTGTTTGAAGTGTTTACTATTTTCAACCAATTTTTATTAGGTGCCTCCTGGGAGCCTTATATTGTTTAGTGCTGTGGGCGGGAGAGTGCCAGGAACTTTTCTTCCTGGCTACTGTGGCTGTGGAAACCATCCACTCAAGGTGAAGTTTGGCAGGACTGTAAAGATGGGTGGCATCAACCCTCTCATGCAGCCCACCAGAGAATATGATCTGAGCTTCCACAGTGCTGCCCTAGTCCCAGAGACATCAAGAAGGCTTGCCTGAGGGAAACGGAGTGGCTGTAGTTTTGTTAATAAGCGAAGCTTGCTTTCTACTTGAGCTGTTTTTACTGCTTCAACTGGATCATCTCCCATACAGACATCAGTCAAGCATGCGCTGTGGTCTGTGAGGTTTCTCGTATAAGCTCACCAGTGCTAGCTGCCAACTGAAATGAATCAGGTTGATGGTAGAAGAAACAATAAGGCTGAATTCAATTTTAGAGAAATAGACAATAAGGGCATATTATAAACAATTTGTGTGGTTACAACTGAGCTAAGTGTATGAAAGTGGTATGTGTGTGTGTGTGTGTGTGTATGCATGTGTTTAGAATCTATACAACATGCACAATACATTTATTTTCCCTACTTAGCTTTCATTTATAATTCACATATGATCACAATTTCTCTTATTAAGCAATTTGTCTTATGTTGACTCTGATTTTGATTAATATCATGTCCAAAGATAACCCTTAGGATCATATAGATAAGGAAGGTCTCTGTGTTCTCTAAGATTATTTCAAGTATTGAACTTTTTCTTGTTTTAAATAGTAAAATGAGAGGGCTTTGGGAACAGAATCTGGACAAAAAAGCACAGGACTACTACTACTAGTTTTGAAATCATCGGCAGAAATAGATAGGGAATTATGGTAATGTACTGTAGAGCAGCTGAACTAAGCCTTGGGAATCAGAGTAGGTTTCCCCAAGAAAGAGATATGAAGGCTGGGAACCTAAAAGAGAAGTTCAAACTGGAGCTAACAATGACAGAAGTCATAGTTGGGGAATGATGGTTTGGGTGGTAGCATGGAGGAAGTTATTGATCATCAGAGAAAAGGTCACTTTGGCTGGGTTAGTAAAGAGGAAAGAAGAAGAGGATGAGATCAGTGGTCAGGTTACACAGGGCTACCTAACCCATGTAAGTAGTTTTGGACTTAATCCAATGAAGCAATGAGAACTCATTTATACTCTTGGAGCAAAGGAATGAAGTCCTCACATTAAAAAAAATCATCCAGTAAAGTGTAGATAATAGTTCTATGTAGTATTGAGGAAAAGATAGTGTGGGCCATGATGCTGGCTGTGGAGACAGAGCAAAGCTTGAAGATTCTTAAAAGTATCTTGGAGGTAAAGAGATCAGAAACTGGTGAGTGACTGGCTGCCTGCCATTGTTGGCCAAGAGAGATGGAGAGAGAAATGATAGAGAGATGGATAGTGTTCTGGCATGTATAAGTGGGTAGGTGATTTTACTAGGTGGATCTAGGTTTGGAGGTGGAATGGGAAATCAGGTGTGGCACAAGGTTATTTTGCAATTGCTAAGCAAGTAGATATGGCACAGGCTCAGGAGATTTGAGCTAAAGGTCTGAGGTGGAGATACTTCAATAATGGAAGGGGCAGGTTGATTGAGGGAGAATGGGTAGCAGCAGAAACAGAGTCAGGGCGGGGCTTGGAAGAATTATAATATGACGTTTTGGGTAGTGGGAATAGGAAGATGAGAGGGATCATCATGTAATGCTGGGAAAGGGAGATGGTTACATAACCAAAGGCAAAAGAGTGTTTTGGTAAGAGGAGGATAAAATGCCAATTGAGAAGATGCCAACGAACAATCTTACGCAAAACAGAGTCTCTGGTGACATCTGTAAAAGGTTATGCTACAGCAATGAAGCTTAAGCCATACTCGAGTGCTTTACATATATTCAGATGAACATTATTCTAAGAATCACAATAAACTTATGAGACAGGTACAATGATTCTCCCACTCTACAGATGAGGACATGTACTGACCCAAGGTTATATGACAGAAGAAGAATTCAGGACCAGGCAGTCTGGCTCATGAATACATTCTTTCAACTATTACATTATCTGGTCTGTGACATGGGTAAGTTGAGTTGTGAGAATGGAGGAGATGTACGTGAACTTGGCTGCATTAAAGGACACAGAACAGTAGCTGGATGTCAAAGAGAAGGGTTGTCCAATAGCAGAAACTGCTGCAAACTGAAGATGAAGACTGGAGGGTGTTCAGATCAGGAAGTAAGGTTGAAGTTGGAGAAGAGGAAGTGACGATCAACAGATAAGGACCCAGAAGAGCTGGGGGTCATGGCAGGGCACGGAGGAGGACACTGTAGAAATGTGTACAAAGCCATCTTGTGGTGGGAGACAGGATGGCTGCAATGCTTGCAGGAGGAGCTTGAATGAACCCCCCTTTAATGTCTTGACTTTTCTTTGTGAAATACAAATTGGGCCATCTTCCCAGAGGCATGGGAGGGTGAGGTGGAGGGAGAGGAGTGGACAGAAATGGCCACATGGAGAAACTGCCACAGAGCATCGAGGACACAGCAGCATGGATTCTGGTGACCCCAGAAATTGGAGAGGAAAGCAGCGATAGTGTTAGGTCGTGGGAGGAAGTTGGGGGGTGTGGGAAGGGTCCTGATTACACGATTCCAGGGTCGGAATCATGGTTAGCAGCCACAGGGAGGGAGAATGTCTAGTTCTTCAGGTACTCACAGAATGTCTGAGAATCAGCTCCTGGGGGAGGGGGAGTAGAAGGAGATGGAACTTCCAATAATAAATACTGGGACTCCAGATGAATTGTAAACCAAGGCCTTTTCTGTCCAGATGCAGATGTAAGAGACTGATTTGACCTATACCCCAGTGGACAAGCTACACTCTCAGCTGGTAAGTCCTCAATAGACTTCCTGCTCCTTGATGAGAAAACAACACACTCTTAACAGAGAGCTTGTAAAAACAAGCAGATTTGAATAATGGGAAAGCAATGACATTCTCAATGCTCAGGGGAAATGCAGAGCTTCAAGAATAACCTAACATAGGACCCATTAAAACACTGCGGAAAAGTCTTTAAATGTTCTTAGTAGGTTTTAAGAAGTCACAATCCCCAGGAAGCAGGAATAACACCCCGAAGATGAAGAGAGGATGATTAAATGAACATAAAGTTGGCGGGGAAGAGAGAGAAAGAAAATGGAACTTTCTTATGGAATCTCATCAGATTCCATTTTTGTCACTAGAAGGAAGAAAGAGATATTTTCATTTTCTGAATGTCTCCATGTTAAGTTTTACAAGTCTGTGAAACGGGCCTTCTTCCTGTCTTATATGACATAAAAATTAGTCAAAGAGAGGATAAGCAATAAGCTCATAGGACCCAGAAAAAGGGAAACTGAGCAAGGAGTGGTTATAAACAATAACCTGGACTTCTGTCCCCTGGAGTTAAGCTGTTAACAGTTCTGTGGTGACTAAGTATGCTGTTGACAAGCTCAACACCAATGGCTAATACATTGAATGCCAATTATGTGATGGGAATCACTGTCCAGTTTTCTGATTCTCAGAGCCATCCTGCCTGGTAACTCCTTTTATCCTCTTGTTCAGATGGGAAAACTGAGGTCCGCAGTGTTTTTCTCCCATTGCTGCAAAAAATACATTACAGCCAACTCCAGTGGCTTATGTCTCTACAAATTTATCTTCCATTCTGTAGGGTACAGCTTTAGCATAGATCTTGCCGGGCTGAAGTCAAGATGTCAGTAGGGCTGTGTGTTTCTTTCCTGGAGGTTCTAGAGGAGAATCTATTTCCTTCCCTTTTCCAACTTGTAGAGACAGTCTATGGTCCTCACAGTGATTCTTCCTCTGTCTTCAAAACTACCCATGCTAGCAAAGGTCAAAAGCTATGTACTTATGACCATATAAGATAATGTTAAGAGAAAGGACCCCAAGATAGGGACACGAGAGGTTTTACCTTTGTTGCTGTAGTTTTTAATGTACTTATAATGTACTATGTGATTTTTTTGTTTCTTTTGTATGTTCTTCCCCCGTGGTATAACCCCTGTTTTCACTGTATTTGATTTCAGTGTCCTGCATCTTGTATATACATTTTTCTAATTTGGGGAGGGGAAGAGAAATAACAAACGCTGAAACAAGAATACAGGTTGATCCACTGTAACAATGAGATGTACAAGACATTTTGTTGAAAATGAACTTTATAACTTCGGGCGGGGGGAGGGTGGGAGGAGTTGGGGAGGTGGGGAGGGAAGGGATGGTAGGGGAAAAACAAAGGAGGGGGCAACAATGCTGGATAGGAAATGTACTCATTAACTTACTCATGTTACTATAACCCCTCTGTACAGTATCTTTACAATAAAAATATATATTAAAAAGAGAAAAAAGCTACCCATGCTAGCTTGAGTATTGTGCACATTATATCTGCCAAACAGTTCCTTTACAATCCTATCTCTCTCTGTCTACTGCTGTAGTAGGATTGCCACATCTAAAGACTTCTGTAACTAGATCAAGTCCTCCTGCATCATGCAAGCTAATTTCATCAACCCAAGGTCCTTAACTTCATTCCATCTTTAGAGGAACTTTTATTACACACACTGTAAGAGATGACATTTTCTGGGGAAAGAGTGAGCATTATTTTCTCTCATACTAAGGCTGAAATTTATTGAAGAGTCTGGAGTGTATGGATTTTTTTTGATGAGAATTCCAGTTACTGGCTCTTTGAAATGTACCCAGACTCCTGCCACTATCATTTCTACCACTGGCACCCAGAGCACTTTGTCCATCACCAGGATTACTTCTACAACCTCCCATCCACCTCTTCTCCCGATCCCATCTTTGCCTGGAGTCCACACGGAGCACAGAGCAACAGGGATCCTTTCAAAACATCTTAGCTCATGTCAATTCTTGGTTCAAACTTTCCAGTGCCTTCCCATTGCACACTGGCCACCAAGCTGTTACAATGGTCTCCCAGACCCAATGTGATCTTCCCCGACCCTAGGAGTCTCTGAGATTCTCACTTGCTCTGTTACAACATGCTGGCTTTCTGCTTTGCTCTCATACCAGGTTTATTGCTGAAGTCTCAGTGGAGGGAGCCTTGCATCTTCATTCTACCATGCGCTCCAGTTCTCTGAAGAAGAGAGCTCCTCCTGGTTCTTGAGTGTCTTTTCCTTGTTCAAAGGGTTAGTGTATAGAATAGGAGAAGGATAAATGTCTTTTGACTTCATTGCTCATGGTTGTGCAGTGTCCCTGCTTTGCTCACAAAATCCCACTTCTTACATGTTAATGCCAAGGAGCCTGAAGGGCAAATGCTCACTTCTGCACAAGGTGCTAATGTGTGAAGGCTTCTTTCTGCACTGTCCAGGTGTGGGGTACATGGCTGGCTTCCTTGACCTTTGCAGCACTTCCTGACCTCTGTTCTTGGAGGATTGTCCGCAGTTTCCTGCTGCTGGCTAAATTGCACCCAGGGATTGGGTTTCCAGTGTGGGCGACCAAGTCAGCTCAGCAGCAAGCCTCCCTGTGTGTCAAAGAGATCCACAAGGAATTCTCTGTTCTTTCTTGAAACACCAGCTTTTTATAAAATTATGCTCTCAGTTTGTATCAATGCCAGAAAAACTTTCAAATACTATTATAGATGCAAAAATCAAAAGGATACGTAGTTATGGTATGGTGAATGGTTCAAGTTGAAAAAAAAAGAGATACCTTCCTCTGGTCAAAGAACAACTATATGTTGATGGGATTTGTTTCACTGGTGAAGAAGCGCCCAGTTAAATTAGAGAAAAGGGGCCTTAATGTGGTCTAAATGCTTATTTTTCCTGCTAAAAGTTTTACTTACTCATGACTGAAAAATATTTCTCAGATTTCTTAATTTTTAGATATTCTGTTTTTCTTTTTTTGGTCAGTCGTGGGGCTTGAACTCTTTGCTTGGGTGCTATCCCTCAGCTCTACAGCTCCAGGCTAGTAATCTACCACTTGAGCCACAGTGACACTTCTGATTTTTGGATATTGTTATTTGTGTTTTCCAGGATGTTTCAATTTAAAGATAATGTATACAAATGGAAATAATTTATGTGAGAAAATATAGGAAAGTTTCCATAAGAAAACAAAAATGCACAATGGTATCACTAAGGGGTAGTAAAGTTTGTTGCAAGGTAGAATTCAGATATGAGACAATTTAGAATTACATCATCAAAAAGGTCCTACTTTATTTTGAATTTTCTCTGTCTTCTTCATGGGAAATTTATTCAATAAATACTTTTGGGAGAATGCAACCTGGAATATAGACAATAGGAAATTGTCTATATTTTTATATCCTTTCCCTTATTTGCAATAATTAGTATACATTTACGATAATCTTATCAGATAAACAGAAAAGTTCAAAAGCTATGTATATATGATCATATAAGATGATGCTAAGCAAATGAACCCTAAGATATGGACACAAGAGGTTTTTCTTTGTTGTTGTTTTTAATGTACTATGTGATTTTTTTCTTTTGTATGTTCTTCTTTCTATGGTATATCCCTGTTGCCACTGTATTTGATTTTGGTATCTTGCATCTTGTATATAGATTTATCTAATTTGGGGAAGGGAAGCGGAATAACAAAATGCTGAAACAAGGTCACAGGATGACCCATTGCAACAATGAGACTCACAATACACTATGTTGGAAACGAACTTCAGCATCGTTTTTGATTTTTAAACCAAAGAGTATAAGATGATATTTAAAAAAGCATTTAGCACAATGTCTGTCTCCAAAGAATAGCACTCATTACGATCCTTGATAATCACTGTTTCATTATTGACCATGAAGATCTCTGTGCATGAAATAATAAACATCCTCTCTTTTATGACAGAGGTTCCTACAAATAGGGTGCATATATATGAATGCATATATATACACATATATATATGTCATATATATATATATATGAATGACAGAAGTCTATGATGGTCCACAGATGACCAGCATGAGGAGGACTAACATGGATTTGGGAAATGGACCAGTGAGGTGAACCAATGAGACGCTTGGAAGTATGGGTGTCCCGCCCTTACTTTCTCAACTCATGATCCAAATGTAGGAAATGAATAGAATTAGACAGGGAGAGAGACTTGTGAGAATGGCTAGCCAGTGAGAAGCCAAGAAAAGCAGACAAACAGTTTGACCAGCAGCCCCAAGTTATAGAGTTGACTCAACCTTACTCAGAGTTGTTAAGGAGATCTGTTTATGTTATAATTCGCACACGATAAGAAGGCTTTCTTCCGTCTTGGCATGAGGTTCTGGAATGTCCAGTTACAACCCTGGTATGCTATCAAAAGATGTCATATCCCAAACTTCTCAGTGTTGTGTCCCTGGCATGTCGGCCCTGAGACAGCCTGGAAAGGAACGAAAGCTAGTGCTTTTTTTGATAACAATTAAATCCTTGGATTTATATAATGTGACATGATGCAAGGGATATTGTTTAGCTCTTGGCATAGCTTGGAATGCCGAGGGCAGAACACCAAAGGAAAAAGTTGACTCTGAAAGCGTTCTCAGAACAAATCTGAGGGAATTCGCTTGGTGAATGCAAATACATGTCCAAACAAGTTACTGCTTTGCGGAGGGAGAACACGGGGCTGGCAAGCTTCACTTGGCATGAAGAGTGTGAGTCATGCTTCATTTTAATGAGGGATCTTGGGGGTCTATAATGAGCACTGTGCGGGATTTCCCATGTGTCTCCTTGGAACATGGACTGATTGTACATACAGGGGAAGGCAGGCCATCAGAAACAACATAGTTCCTCCACTCTCTGGGGTTCTGCAAGTTAATTTAATAGCATAGAAATGAATTCTCAGAAATATGCCACAGATCCCAGAGGGAACAACATGGCTGTTGTGTAGAGTAATGTCTGTATTTGGGGTTGGGGTTACTGGATGAGAGAATTTATGTATATATGTATGTATGTATGTATGTATGTATGTATGTATGTATGTATGAATATCAGGGCCTAGGTACTGTCCCTTAGCTTTTTCTTGCAAGGCTGGGACACCCTACCACTTGAACCACAGATCCACATATGACATTTTGCTGGTTAACTGAAGATAAAAGTCTCAAAGATTTTCTTGCTTGGTGCTGGTTTTGAACACAATCCTCAGATCTCAGCCTTTTGGGCAGACAGGATTATAGGCATGAGTCATCCATTATTTTGTTGTTGTTGTTGGTTGTGGGGCTTGAACTCTGGGCCTGGGCATTGTCTTTGTGCTCTTCAGCTCAAAGTGAGTACTCTACCACTTGAGCCTCAATGCCACTTCCAGTTTTCTGGTGGTTAATTGGAGATAAGAGTTTCATGGGCTTTCCTTCCTTGGGCTGGCTTTGAACTGTGATCCTCAGATCTCAACCTCCTGAGTAGCTAGGATTACAGACATGAGCCACTGGTACCCAACTCCATCCGTTATTTTTAAACTTTGTAAGCATCTCTGGAAAGATCGTGTCATTTCACTTTTTGATTATTCCAAAAGGTGACAGTCATTGACCTATATGTTTGTAGGTATAAAGCATCTAAGCTCATTTTAAAGCACAGCATTGGTCACATTTTACCTGTGAATACTAATCATCTGGCTTTCTTTATCACAGAAAGTCAATACTTAAGATTTCAAGGAGGAAGAAAGTCCTAAACCCTAGAGAATGGTTCGAGAAACAAACTCTGCCCTAGTCCTTGCAAGTGGTCTTTCCATGGGTTGGTGAACTGGCAGATAGATAGGCTCTACTGCGTGTTCTTTCTGCAGGGCTTTCTTCAGCACGTTCCTGAGATCCAGCCAATGGTATAACTTCCTCAGCAGATACTCTTTCTGCTTAGCTCCAGGACATCATGTGATTGCTCAGGCAAATAGTCTGTAAAGTCCTGTACTGGATACCTTATCTTGTATTTCTAGGCTGGCTGGAGCAAAAATGCTCCATGGAGACAGGACTTCCCAAAGCTCTGGGCTTTTGGCAGGATTAAATGCAGTTGTGGGTGTTTGGGAAGGACATCATCCAGTCCTTCAGGCTAAGAGGAGGGGCGGGGTGGTGACCCATAACTCAGGACAAGAGTCCCAAGAGGCGGGCATGCTGGTGGGAGGGACCTTCTCCATGTGGGTTAATACATCCAAGAGGATTTGGAATTCTAAAAAGAAATAAGGAATCTTCACATTAAGATAAGGAATTTTTGAAATGTTAAAGCATGATAAAACTGAAATTAAGATGAAGTAAGGTTGGCAGGAAAAAAAAGTCTTAATCAGATAAATCTTGCATCTCACTCTTAAGATGACCTTTGTCATACCCAACAGGCCATGTGGAAATTTCTTCTGGTTTATTTACCCCCAATATTCCACACATAAATACAATCTATATGGAATAGCTAATTCTGGCATTGGTTTGAAACAGATCCATACAAATGTACATTTTTACTTGTTTCCTATTAAGTGTAAGGTGTTTGTTCCAAGAAGCCATTTTCTCTTTTTGCATTTGTGTTTGTTGCAACTCTCCCATCCCCCAATAAAAGCAGCAGCAACAACAACAACAAATACTATGCAAAAAACAAAAAAAGCCCTTAAGCTATAAAATGAGTATCCAAGAAAAACATTTAGTTTGAAAAAGAGTTGAAAAATGTAGCCTTGGAAGAACCACTGCTTACATGGGATTGTTCAACAAATTCCTGCTGTGTGAGGTTTGGCATATACTTTCTAAAAATATAAGCATCTGGGGAAACGAGACAAAGCCCAGGTCTTGGACCAAATGAGGCACGCAGTGTGAATCTGTTAGTGATTATATCAATATTGCAACATGTGCCCGAATTTAGCAGTGCAGGATTTAATACAATAGGAAAGCCCAGCAGGCACGGTCCTTACCATAATATATAGCCCACAGAGAAGGTGCAGATGGCAGTCAGTCCGCTGCTCCTGCTGGGATACTGATGGTGTGAGGTCCTCATCTCGATTAATATAAAAGGCAAAACGGTTGTGTGCTGAAAAAGAACAGACAGTAGGTGACACAGATTCTCATCATCACCTTTCTTCCTGGTTTTCTTTCCGATGGGAGAGGCCATAGTGTGCATTTGCAGGAAGAGCCATAGCAGGAAGCAGTTATATGGCTCACCAAGGAGGGAGAATGGGCAGGAAAATGTGTCTTCTTGCAATTGTTGCATAGTATTTTCCTCTGTATTTTATTTCTTTACCACAATAGGGATTTTTAAAAGCCTTAGGAAGATGTATAGCAGAAACAAATAATTAGAACAAAAGGAAAGAATAAAAACAACCACAATAACATTCTGGTGTACGTACTATTCTCTTACTCCTTGTTCATATCAGGGATACATCGTTAACAACGGACTGGGAAGGAAATTTTGGCTTTGGTTTTTATCATGGCCTGAGAATTTTTGATATGTCATGTTAGAAATTCTTCAAGAGCATCAACTCTGATTACAGCTGCTTAAAACTGTACTATGTGGATACACTACAATTTTACTCAACCAATTCTTGTTCTTGAGCATTAAGTACTGAAAGTTTCTCAGAATATTAATTAGAAATGTCATGATAAACACTTTTATCGGAATGCTCATTTCTTTAGAGTCAAAAAGTTATGAAAATTTCAATGCTACCACTACACACTGTCAAATTGTGTGTGTGTCAGTATCAGGTTAAGAAACAACATTGTGCTCGGCACTGATGGCTTATGCCTGTAATCCTAGCTACTCAGCAGGCTGAGATCTGAGGATCTCAGTTCAAAGCCAGCCCAGGCAGGAAACTCCTTGAGACTCTTATCTTCGATAAACCACTTGAAAACTGGAAGTGGCGCTATGGCTCAAGAGGTAGAGCGCTCACCTTGAGCTGAAGAGCACAGGGACAGTGCCCAAGCCCAGAGTTCAAGCCCCATGACAGACAAAAAAGAAAGAAAGAAAGAAAGAAAGAAAGAAAGAAAGAAAGAAAGAAAGAAAGAAAGAAAGAAAGAAAGAAAGAAAGAAAGAAAGAAAAAAACAACTTCGTTATTCAGAAGACTGAGATCCAGGCAGTTGTGCCTGAAGACCAGTATGGGCAAATAGTTCACAAAAACTCATCCTAACTGATATAAAAGCTGGGTGAGGTGTTACACGTCTGTCATCCTTTCAATCCCTAGTACACACACACACACACACACACACAGAGAAAGAGAAAGAGAATGTTAAATTTACTTCTGTGAAGGTTGTGCATGGATTTAGATATGATATTTACAAGTGTAATTTAACATTCCTTTTTGTCTTTTCCCAATCCAATGGTTACACCAAACACAGTGGACCAGGATGGAAATGAGATGTGTCATATTCAGAGGGTAAGAAGAAAAGAAAGCCAAATGCTTAAATCCTTAAAATCTAAAGAGTATTTAGACTGACTTAAGGGTCTATAAGCTTCTTAGATAAAACTGGGTCAGGATATATGTATGTATATTATACACACATCCACATACATATATACTTCTTTCTTGACACAGATGGAAGAACTGAAAATGGAGTCACAAAGAGGTCTGAATAAATATGGAACATCTTCCAAACAACTATGAAAGAATACTTCTTCTACTCTTTTTAAAAAATACCTTTTTAATTGTAAATATACTGTACAGAAGGGTTACAGTTACATGAGCAAGGTAATGAATATATTTTCTATCAAGCATTGCTGCCTCCTCCTTTGTTTTTCCCTTACCATCCCTGCCCTCCCACCTCCACAACCCCCTCCCCTCCCCCGTCCCCCCCTCCCCCGCCCGGCCACCTAAATTGTAAATTTTTCAACATAGTGTCTTGTACATCTCATTGTTACAACCTGTATCCCTATTTAAACATTTTGTTTTTTTTTTCCCTTTCTCTCCCCAAGCTAGAGAAGTCCATATATAAGATACAGGCACCGACATCAAATACATTGAAAATAGGGGTTATACAATGGGGGAGGAACATACAAAGAAACAAAATCTTGGTTCTACTCTTGCTGTAATGTTTTCATATATAAGGAAAACATAGGAAATTGGATTTAGAATTCTGTTAAATATTTTAGAAGAATGGGAGCAAGTGGGCAGGTAAAAGACCTGGTAGGAACATCAAGCTAAATATCTTCCAAGCAATTGTTTATGCTTACAGAGAAAACAGAAAGACATGATTTTCTAAGCAATATTAAGATTATGGACATTCTGTGCCTCAACCTTTTCCTCTTGATAACTGTCCTAATTAACAGATCATTAGTAATTTGAATGTGACATTGCAAGGATGCCAGGTGAGTGAGTCTACAGTTGGCTGGCTTTATAGTTCTTTGTTTTTAAATCTTTGTTACTATTACAATTGTTTGGAAACAGCATCATTAGCTCTGTAGGGAGCCATGCAAAGCACATATGTGTGCAAGGGAGAGAAAACACATTTTTAGTATTGGCTTTAGTTGCCTCACATGACACTGACTGGGAATTTAACCAACAATCAGAGATGTGAACAACAGTTCTACAATGTAAAGTTAAAATGCATAGCGACATAAGGCTAGGTCTTATTAAATTATACGTAAAAAATATCCCTGAAAATCGAACTTTTACACTGAAGATCATATTGTTTTGGATGGCTTATGTGGGTTCTCAATGAGTTTTGTTATTTTTGGTTCATTAATATTAAGAAATTTCTAAGCCAGGTAACCAGTGGCTCATTCTTGGAACCTGAGCTACTCAGGAGGCCAAGATCTGAGGATTATGGTCTAGGTGGCAAAGTCCATGAGATTCTGACCTCCATTTAACCAGCAAGAAGCTGGAAGTGGGGCTGTGACTCAAATGTTAGAGTTCCAGTCTTGAATATAAAAGCTAAGAGACAGCACCCAGGTCTTGAGTGTAAGCCCCAGCACTAGTATGGAAGGAAGGAAGGAAAGAAGGAAGACTAAATGAAAGAAAGAGAGAGAGAAAGAGACAGAAAGAAGGAAAGCAAGGAAGGAAGGACATTCCTAAACTCTACTTCTTCTTTGATCCAAAATGAGTAGAAAATAAGGCATTTTCAATAAATTTATATTAGTTCAAATAATCAACTTCAATATGGTTAGTTACTAGTTTTTTTTCTGCTTAAGGCTCTCTACCACTTGAGCCACATTTCTACTTCTTAGTTATTACATTTTTTAATGTAGTCTACTGGCTGATTAACAGACTTTACACTTGACAAGGTTAGGATATATTTTGGTGATACCAAGTAGAAAATATCTTCAAAAAAGGGAAGCTCTTTCTAGATCACTTCAACACTGGCCTCTCAACATAAAAAGGGGCAGCTTGGGCTGGGGAGGTGGCTCAGTGGTAGAGTGCTTGCCTTGCATGCACGAGGCCCTGGGTTCAATTCCTCAGCACCACATAAGCAGAAAAAGCTGGAAGTGGTGCTGTGGCTCAAGTGGTAGGGAGCTAGCCTTGAGTTGAAGAGCAGAAGGACAGTGCCCAGGTCCAGAGTTCAGGCCCCACGACTGGCAAAAAAAAGGGGGGGCAGCTTGCTCCATCAGTAACAGGACCAGCGACATTAACTTTGTGTAGTTAGCTGCATATGTGCATAAATTGGCCAGTGGCAAACTTTCTCATGAACAAAAGAACATAGAGTGCTTCCTCTAAATATTTATAAGGCAAATTCTCTTTGCTAATAAAGGATATACATTGACAAGAGTAAATATAGTGCTAACTATTTATCACAAATCTAAATGTTGCCCTACATTAACCAAAGGACTTTTTGGTTTGTTTTGTGCTTGGTTTTGTACCAGTACTGGGGTGTTGTACTTTTGCTTAGCTTTTTCGCTTTAGGTTTGTGCTCTACCACTTAAGCCACATCAGTCTCCTTCTGGCTTTTTTTTTTTGGGGGGGGTCTGGTCGTGGGGCCTGAACTCTGGGCCTGGGCACTGTCCCTCAGCTCTTCAGCTCAAGGCTACGGCTCTACCACTTGAGCCACAGCACCACTTCCGGCTTTTTTTTTCTTTTTGCTTATGTGGTGCTGAGGAATCGAACCTAGGGCCTCAGGCATGCAAGGCAAGCGCTCTACCACTGAGCTACCTTCCCAGCCCCTCCTTCTGGCTTTTTAATAGTTAATTGGAGATAAGACTCTCATAGACTTTTCTACCTGGCTGGCTTTGAACTGAGAGCCTCAGATCTCACCAAAAATAAAATTCTGAGACTCTGTATGTGTTAAATACAGATGTTACTAAGTGTGAGAGAGGCATTAGACACAGTGGTGTGAAATAGAAACTCTTCTAAATAGAATCAGAAGAATCAAGGATAACAAAGAGGGAATTAACTTTTTATTTTATGATTAGACATTAATTTAGGGTGATGTCTCTGTGCCACTTAAATGATCTCATGAAGCACTAGATTATCGCTATGGCTTGATTCTGACTGCCCCAAAGACCTCTGCGAAAGGACTGGTTTCTAGCTTGGTTTTAGTGGTTGTGGTCCTGTGGTGGTGGTGGTGGTGTGTGGTGTGTGTGTGTGTGTGTGTGTGTGTGTGCGCACATGCACGTGCATGTGTGTGTGTGTGTGTGTGTGTAGGTGTCTTCATGCCATTGAGTTTGTTCCCTAAGAGGGAATCATGGGAAAATAGTCTGTCTCTCTTTTCCTTCCTAGTCACTAGGCAAGTGGCTTTATTTGCCACACACTTCTACAACAATACACTGTTTGGAGCATGAGGTACAATTCATTTCTTGTTTGGAAGCAAAACCAGCTTTGCAAGGTGAGGCATGAGCAGCCTGGCTAGGTAATAAGGGGGCTGGAAACTCTGTCTGTTTTTGCACATGAATAGAATATGGGCGGGCACGGGTGGGATTCTCACTGTAGCAGTGTACCTCATCACCAAGTGAATTTGTTCTTGTCTTCATGTGTATTAGACACCTAGGTCTTCTTACATCCTAGGACAATGTAATCTTAAACAACAGGAGGAGTGTGCATGTGCACTTGTGTGTGTGTGTGTGTGTACACCTGTGTCCTATCAGCAAGATGTGACTGGACATGTCTGGGAGGTCCACAAGAAATAAAAATCATATGAAAGGACTGCCCGGCATATAAAAAGTTGTACACTCCAGACTGTAACTTGAACATCTTGTTTGTGTTTTTCCATTATCCTCTCCATCACCCATGTAATGGAAGGGATTTAAAAAGAATAAAATTTTATTTGGAAATAAAGCAAGAAGAAATTTCTAGTTTGAAAAATAAAACCCACTGCTTTAGTAAAATACGATATAAAGTGATAGAGAAGGTGACACCGGGAACATGGGAAAAGGGACACTGCCTGATCTGACCCCTGGCAGATGTCTGGGCTCCAAAAACAAGCCCAGTGTTGAATGAACACAGCAGCCATGGGTGGGGGCAGGCCCAGAGCTGAGGGGGGCCTCCCCTTGGAGCGACTCTGGGGGCATTTCTCCTCTTCCAGGGAGAGAACATCCCAGGCAATTTGAAAACAAAGTGATAGAGGCTCCGTGACAATTGTGATTTTTTTTTTTTTTTGTACAACTATTGGGGCTTGAACTCAAGGTCGGGTCTCATGCTCTTTTCTCAGCTTTTTTTTTTTTTTTGCTTAAGGCTGGTGCTCTGCCACTTGAACAATGCCTCCACTTCTGGCTTTTTGCCAGTTTACTGGCGTTAAAAGAGTCTCATAGATTTGTCAGCTAGGGCTGGTGTCAAACCCTGATACTCAGCCTCCTGAACAGCTAAGATTACAGGGGTGAGCCACAAGCATCTGACACAAATGTGAACTTTTATCTCTGATAATCTGACATTTGTAGGACCTGGACAAGGTCAGGGAATCTTCTCCCAGTAGTTGACCATGCCTTATCATCAGGTGAACCCGTTCCTGCCTTTTTGTCTGAATTTTTTTTATCTATCCATCAACAGCTCAAAAAGCCACCTGATCTCTGCTTTCCTAGCAAAGATGTTTCTGTGTTTTAACTAAAAGAGGAGTATATGAGTCTCAACAGCTCCAGTATGTGTTTCTCCGCAAGTCCTATGGAGCTTCTGCCTGCCAGGCACCTCCCTTTCCCAAGGGCTGCGGCGCTTTGTTTGAGTGTGGTGATGCCTGTGAATATGACGTAGAATCCCTCCAGAAACCGCCAGGGCTCTTTTGGCATGACCTTAGCCATCTGTCCCTGATGACTGCCAAGTCGGCATGAATGGCTCTCACACAGGAACAACCTCACATGCAAAAGGAAGCAAGGACCTCTAAGCTAGGGTCAAAAACGAGGGTTTTGATGGAACAATTGTGGACTGAGGGTTAGAATGTTCTGCTTCCCAAAGCGCTGGATAACTGAAGTACTAAATTTAGGATCCATTCAGGTCTAACATTAGCTCCAACAACTCCTAGGATAGGATGTTAGTAATTAGACTAAATAAACACAATTCACATTCAACAAAGACACACACATCTTTGCAATTAAGATCAAGCTCCGCACCGTAGAAACAATTACACTAGGAGAGTGTCTTGTTCATGGACTCTTCTTTTTATATTTAAAAAGCATTTTTAATGTGACTCCAAGGGAGTAAATATCTCTCATGGAATCTTCTTACTGGCAGCATTGCCAGGTGCCAAGGGGCCATGGCATTGTTGAGAGGTTCGAGGCGCCAGGGTGCTGCTGGGAGACTCAGTGTGGGGGATCAATTTCCTCCCCAGCAGCTAAGGTATTACTGTTTTGAATGTCCCACTTGGTGCCATAAAGTGTAATGGTGATTTTTAAGAGAACTAAGGTTCACTTCTTCCATGAGCATTTCCCAGGAATAACTGAAGTTCTCACAGAACAGATCCTCTCACTGCTGCCTCCAGAGAAGCCAATGCTGATTGCATGATGAACTCTGGACACACCTCAGATGCTGCAAAGACTGGAGATCTACTAGACTCTCTTTGGCAGCAATGGCTCAAGGGAAGACTTCACCCTCAGTTATGACTAGGGGTGGAAAAATGGAAGAAAGAGGAAAGCTAGGAGTTCATTCACAAGGGCAAGAAGAAATAAAGTGTGGGAGAGCACAGAAGACTCCACCATGGAGACACCACCACTGCGTGAGGAGAGAAGTCTAGACGGCAGAGGCCATTGGAAGGCAAATCAGGGAAGACCGGTATGTTCGTGTGCCCTTACTGGCTAAATGATTCCCATGCAGTTTAAGGGAAATACACTTGACATTAATAGGGAAAAGATTATGCGGGAGGAAGAGAGGAGGAGGGAGTGGTGTGGGGAGGAGGATGAATCTAGCATGTTGCTTTTCTCTGTCTTTGTTCCCTCTGTTTGTCCTTAATAAAAATAGGGACTCAGTTCTCTCCATGGCTTTCTTTTGGATCTGCCACTCCCTTTATCTACCTCTCTGCCCTCCCACTCACAGTTTCCTCCTTTCTACTCTTTTTCCCACCTTTACTCGGCCAAGTACCATGGTATAAAATAAAATAAGGAAAAGAAAGAACAAAATGGCAACTTGTTGCTTTGGCAAGTATCCACTTGGTGTGTAACATGGGAAGGTGGCTTTATAAAGAAGTCTCTCCTGTTATTAACTGATGCACATGAATATGGAATACATAGTAATGAGAGAGCTACTATTAAGTGAGCTGATAAATGCTGAATTTTTACTATTATATTTCATTCTCCATAGGAATCCTTATGAAGTATTTTCTTCACATTCATTATATACATATGGAAATAGTGGAACGGGACATTAACTTGTTGTAGGTAGTATAGAACTCACAAATGGTACAGCATTTGATTTCAGATCTACCAGATTCCAAAACCTGTGTTTTAAATGAGATGTAGTATTGTTCTCATGTTCCTTCCTTCCCATGTTCCGTCCTTCCTTCTTTCTTCCCTCCCTCCCTCCCTTCCTTCCTTCCTCCCTCCCTCCCTTCCTTCCTTCCTTCCTTCCTTCCTTCCTTTCTTTCTTCCTTCCTTCCTTCCTTTCTTCCTTCTTTCCTTCCTCCTTCCTTCTTCCCCTCATAAATATTTTCTACATGTATGGAACATGTACTATGGTCCAAGTCACAAGCTCTTAGAATGTATCGAAGAATACAGAAAAGATCTTTGTCCTTAGTGATTTGCTGTTTGGGGGAATGTGTTTCAATTAGTCTGATAAAAACTCACCTTTGAAAAGACCCCATTCATTAGGACCACATGCATCATATCCTATAGTAAAATTACTTGCATAATTCATGCAAATAATGAATTTATTCTCTGAAATCTCTTACTCCATGCCAGGAACTGAACTAAGCTCTTTAGACAAAACCTTATTTAGTTTTATAGTAATCTTTTGGGTACTTTAAAAAAATCCTCCTCCTCCTCATCATCATCAATTCTATTTGATAGAAGTTAAGAAAATTGCTCAGGTTTTTCCAACTGTAAGGTGATGAATTTGTGCTGACACTCGGCAGTTCAACTCTGAGTCCTCCTTTTTAACCCCAGTGCCTGCTTGCCTAAGGAGCCAGGATGGGAGAAGACGGGTGGGAAATCATATATATGGGAAGATTAACTCTCCTTCTCATGCCTGTGCCTGAAAAAAGGGACCTTGAAACTTCTTTCACACCCACACCATTCAGGTTAGTGAATTCCAGGCTGAGGGCTGAATGTCTTTTACAGTTAAACATCAAGCCAATCATTACGTTCCTGTTGGAGTGCAAATCCCAGGGGCACTGAGGACCTTATGAACAGAGGGGGAGGGAAAGTAGCCCCATGTCCCTGTTACAGAGAAAACCCCCTTTCTGAGATTTGTGAGTACTGACTTGTCTCTTCAATAGCCTACTCAACCTAAAAGTGTTTTGAAGGCATTTTGAGGGTAAGTAGAAGAGAGCTGGAAGGAAGAACATACAGAAAGAGAGAGAGAGAGAGAGAGAGAGAGAGACAGACAGACAGACAGACAGACAAACAGACAGAGACAGGAATAGAGAAAGACAGAGAGAGAGACAGAGACAGAGGGAGACAGAGAAGAAATAGGAGGCAAGAAAAAAAGATATTGAGTTCAGTGATCCTGCAATCAGTAATATTTAAAGCACTGAAGTATTTTCTTAAAGATTATGAGAAAATAGGTGGAGTATGGTAGCTCAAGCTTGTAATCCTAACTACCAGTCAGGCAGTAATTGGCAGATTGTGGGTCTAGGCCAGCCTAGGCACATAGAGCATGAGACTCCATCTCAACTGATGGCTGGGTGTAGTGGTACCTGCCTGTTATCCAAAGCTGTGGGGGAACTTCAATGGCTAGGAGCTGTGGCTCATGTCTGTCATTTTAGCAAGAAAAAGCAGCACAAATACAAAGGCCATATTCTTGGCTTTCCAGGACATAAGGGACACTCTATCTTAAAAATAACTAATGCAAAAAAAAAAAGGGCTGGTAGAGTGGCTCACGTGGCAGAGTAAATGCCTAATACAAGCAGGTCAGGAGTTCAAACCAGCAAACAACAACAACAACAAAAGAAAAGAAAGAAGGATCTTGAGGTAATGACAAGTTTAGGTTGCAAGTACAAAAAAAAGGTGATGTTTATGAATATTCTGAAATAAAAACAAAACTTAATGAGAAACTAGGATTTTAATACTCTTTCCCTGCTTCTTAGAAGTGCTTTCCCATCCAGATAGGCCAGCATCCCCATCCTTCAATGTCTGACCACTTGGTTCCCTGAACTTAGAGGGAAGCCCAACTTTCTTAGTATAGTGGTGGTACTGGGGTTTGAACTCAGGGCCTTGTGCTTGCTAGGCAAGAGCTCTACCACTTGGGTCATGCTTCTCATTTTTTTTTGTTTTTAGATTGGTTTTCAGAAAGGGGCTTTATGGTTTTTGCCTATGTTGGTTGATCTTCCGACCACTGCCGTCTAGTAGCTGTGATTACAGATGTGCACCATCATGCCTGCCCATTTTGTAGGCACTCTTTTAAACTTGCAGACCCACTACACAGCTACATGATAGCACTCCATGATTTTCTACCTAGCTATAGCTCTATCTAGATACATGATATAGTAGTTCCCCACAAAATTCTAGAATTAGATGAAGGAAAAGTGACTCTGAGACCCTGATACCAAGGAAACATTTCAAGGAGAAGGAATAAAACAAATTGGTCACTATAGCCTCAACTTTTGTTAAAAAACCTAATAGTCTGACATTCTCTTAAGCAAATCTTATTTTTCTATTAGCTTTTCTTAGGGAAAAAGCCCTGTAATTTAAGAAGAAAGGAAAAATAAGTTCCCAGAATTCAAATGTAAGTAAATATAAAAGTCATTCGTCTTGAAGTAAAGGTTAGAGCTGTGTATGACAGATAAGGGAGGCTACTTTGTCCCCTATCATACTCACCTGGGAATAAGTCACCGCATTAAAGCTATATATTCACAAAGTATAGGGAAGCATCATTTTTGAAGTAGAAATAATAACCCAGTTCCATTGCCTTTGATAACAATGTCACAGTTCCTTATCACAGGGTAGACGTGAATTCCAATGATTCTAGAGACACCTCAAATACAATGGTTCCAAATGGTTTTAATTTACCCTGGTTTATGATAAATAAATATTGTTTTGATTGATTGGCAAATGTCTACAAGCAGCAATAAGAGCAATTATGTTTGACATGGAGACATTATAAAATCTATAACCTAAACCTTTTAAAACTTGATTTGAAATGTCAAATTTGACTTATGAGTTCGAGTTATAAGCCTGCTTCATGCAAAAAGCATTAGGTTAATCTGGAGCAAGGCACTATTGCCAAGCATGCACTGGCATAATTAATCAGGAATATTTCAGAAATGAATCATCTCCAAGAGATTATTGATTTGCTGTCATGACAAGTTTTTCTTAGGGGCTGTTCTGGGACTCTGGAGCAGAGATGCACTGGCATGTATTTTTCAGTGACTAAGCCTTGATCTGTCCTCCTGGATTCCTGCCTTCTTTGCACTGACATCTGCAAATACTCACACTTGACAGCCTCATGCCTGAGTGTGGTGGCTTCCAAGTTGATTAGGATTAGTTTAGAGGGATTTTGGAGTAGTCTCAGTATAATCGAAAGCAGAGAACCATGAGTTTCAAGAGAGTGGCATGCACCCTGCAAATGGCACTGTATTATTAGGGAATGTGAATGTTCACACACAGTCCTGAAGACATATATCAAGCACATATAGGCTAAGATAGGAACACAGTTGCAAACATACCTATACTCATGCACATATATGCAAACACACACACACATGCACCATGCATACACATACCCCTGAAGACATGCAAATATGTACAATCACACATAGAGCTTCACATACATGCAAGCACACATGCTTGTACACACACATAGGGACTCATCTAGGCACACTCACATAAACATGGAAATGCATTCAAATACAGATATGCATATGCTCACAAGCACATCTCCATGCAGACATACAGCAAGCATACATCTATGTACTCATAAGTCTATTATCATAAGCCACACATCCATGCATATACAGATACACACACAAAGGCACACCCTTGTGTACGTGTGTGTATATATATATGTAAACACATATACACACATGCACACGCACATGCCAACATACTTAGGGAATGGAGATGAGTTTTAATCTTCAAGGTCATCTCTATTACCTAGTAAACAAAAGTGTAGCTCTCAGAGAAGCTATAATAAACATATGAGCTGCTATAACTTGTGCGTTAGCCCCTCCCCCACAATGATTCAATGGTGTTTGATGTACTGTCAGATAGAGTCCTGAAAGCACAAGGTAGTCAAATGTGCTCCCAAAGACTGCAGGGGAAGGTCAAGGGCAAATGCGACAGTTTAGCTCACAACTCGAAACTGTTCCTCTCTAGTCTTTGGTTTTGCAGAGAAATGACAGACTGGCAACACAAAGCAACGTCAATGGTTACAGAGGTGTGGCTGGGCAGATGGTATGGAATGGGTGGAAAAAGGTCTTGGAAATGGATAACATCTCTGGTACCTTGGGCCCAGTTCACCAAATTCCTACCCACTTTCCAAATTATAAGTTCCCTAACCATTCCCTGTGTTGCTTATGATTATGTCATCAAGGTATAGATGGGGGCTGTAGTGGCCACAATGGTTTTTCTCTGAGCAGAGAATGGGGAGAGGATACAACCAGGAAGTCACTCAACTAATTGTCTACTGTATCTTCAACTTGTGCCGAAAAATACAGCCTGACTATGGCAACTTTATACATGGTCCTGCCTGGTGAGCCATCTCGTGACATGAACCTGGGTTCCCTATTAATCAAGCCCTCACTGGTTCTTCATGTTCTTTAAGACTCATGACATTTTTGTAGCCTTCAACATGTTACTCAGAAGAATAAGAAACAGCTGGTTGTGACCATGGTGGACTTGAGGCCCAAGACACCATCTCAGCCACATAGATACCATCATATGCTTATTCTCACACAATGCACTTGGACTTTGAGCTGCACAAACTGCACAAGGAGATTGTATAACAATTTCTGTTCATTTCCTTTGGTATGTTTTCTTATTTGCATCCACAGACCAATATTGTCAACATTTTATTTCCCCAACTATATCTATCAAGTTATAATCTCTCTGATTTGATATCACTAATCAAAGCTATATATTTTTCCCAGCTTCAGATAAATATGAGATCAACAGTATCACAACATTGTACTTGCAGGGTTCAGCTAAATCAAAGGAACCTGACATTTTCATTAGCTTTGGCAGCTGAGTCAGGAGTAGAAATACAGTTTTAAAATGCATATATTGAGCTGTGTGCATGAGATGTACATCTGTAATCTTAACTATTCAGGAATTTGAGATCTGATAATCACAGTTCAAAGGCAGCCCAAGCATGAAAGTCCTTAAGACTTTCATTTCTAGTTAACTCCCCAAAAAGCTGGATGTTGAGCTGTGTCTACACTGGCAGAGCACTAAACTTGAGAGAAAAAAAGAAAACTCAGGGGCAGCACTCAGTCCTGAGTCCAAACTAAGGACAGGACTGACATATATACAAAACAATTATCTACGTATTACAGCCATACGTACTTAGCTATCTTTCTGAAGCTTAAGTTATGGACCCTTCCCCATATCTATGTTTGTTGAATTCCTAAAAGTCAGATCACCAGTCTGTGACCATTTATGTAAACAGAAAAATCCCCAACGTCTGAGTGTTAAACAGGTGTCTTCACCAGAGAAGTCTTCCTCATTAGCACAGATTACCCAGTGCTTCTATTCTCTTAGTCCACCCCTATCTCCAGCCAACACAGCTTCTGGAGTCCAGCACCTTTCACTTTGTTACTCATGAATCCAGGATATATGGGAACCATTCAAGAAGTGATAAGGCTAAATTCTGAGCCCTGATATCCTTTGCAGCTTCAAGAGTCAGAATGGATGAGGGAGAAAAGCACGAGAAAAAGACAACATAGAACATATAAAACAAGGGAAACTATGGGTTGAATAAAGTAGGCATAACAGCCAATTCCTAAAACACTGCATCTAAGCTATAAAGTGACTAGAGAATTGTAAGAAGGCACTGTGCTAAGTATATACGAAGCCAGGAAGTTTATAAGTTCTGAAAATACAACAGACTGAAAGTGTAAATTGAGTCAAAAGATGTTCTGTTAAATGTGTGAGTATGATCAAAGACTAAACAATGAGGAAGAAAAGCTATGATCCACTAAGAGTGCCTGGTGTCTTTATTGCTAAGGGAGGACAAACAAGACCCCTGCAAATGACATCCAAGGACTCTTTCCTGGAGACTCAACTGACATCCAAGGACTCTTTCCTGGAGACTCAACTTGCCCCAGTTCTGACCCTTAGGCGGTTCCTGCATCAGTCTAACATGGCTTCCAGAACTTAAACAAAGATGGTGGACTCCTTCAGGTCCTCATGGCAGAGATGTTTGGCAAACATAAATGAAGAGAGGAAAGGGAAAGAAGGAGAAAAAGCAGGATGTTGCAAAGAGCTGGGGTGCTTTTCTGATGCAGGTATTTTATTCCTTGAAGTGGAGCTCTTATTAGCTCTGCTTACATTGGCATGCGATCATGATATTACCCTTTATCAATTGTTATTACCCTTCATCAATTTTACCTGTTTACTGATGTATAATTGCAAACACTATATATTTCTTGTTTATATATATTCTGTTGAAATTATCACCAGAATCAAACTAATTAACATATCCACCAGCTGATGGAAGTGTGTATGTGTGTGTGTGTGTGTGTGTGTGTGTGTGTGTGTGTGTGTGTGTATGCATGCGCAACACTTAAGGTCCCTACTCATAGTAAATTTTAAGTCCACAATACAATATCCCTGATTAATTCCTTTTTTTTGTTGTTGTTTGTGTGGGGCTTGAACTCAGGGCCTGGGTACTGTCCCTGAGCCTCTTTGTGCTTAAGGCTAGTGCTCTACCATTTTGAGCCACAGCTCCACTTCTATTCCTGATTACTTAACAGGTTATCTCTGGGGATTTCTACTTAACACTTGCAGTGAATGGGCCATATTCTTTTCTTATTATAATTCATCATCTATGGAATGCCTCAGATACTCAGGGTTCTAAATGAATGTAAGGAAGAGAAATGTCACTAAAGGATACTTAGATGCTCCTGGGAATGGCAGTAGCTGAAGATTAATAAAGAGATGAAATGTACATTTAAAGCCTGATTCATAAACACCTCTCAGCGGCCAGAAGGGAGGAATGGGCTCACCCACTTTGGAGAAGGTCTGGAGAAGGTCGTAGATGCTTCATACATTGTGTGGAATGAGATGGTGGGCAGAGATTCTGTGGAAGGCATGGCAGGTAAAGTCCTGTCATTTTAAGGTCACAGCGAGGACCGGGGGATGCCTACTTCTCTCTGTCAGGGTCTCTTCTCAGAATCTTTCCCCTCCCTGTGAGGTATATTATATTTAGCTCTTGCCAGACTTAAATTGCATCCATGTTAAAGAGGAAAGAGGCTTTAGCACATTCCTTTGGGGAATGGAAACAATTTATTTTGTTTGTTTCTAATAGAGAGAGTTAGCTCCAGAATCTTACTGTGAGGTCTGGGAATCTGGGTTGGGGACAGTTAGGCAGCCAGAGGGAGAGTGGGAGAGGAAGAAAGGGAGGAGAAGCAGCTCCCAGATTTTACCAAGGTGATGGAGCTAGCAGGAGCAGCTAACAAGGCAAGACATACTACATATTTGTTGGATTGATAGCAGGAAATTCACAATTAGCCAGGTAAGTGAATAGAAATACGCTCATGACTACTACTTAAAAAACAAATGATTGTATTTTGTTTACTAAAACATCCCCAGATCCCAGCACAATCAGTACCCCACTATAGTTGGGGGTAATGTGTGAATGTGGGGGTAGTTTTAATATATTGTTTTGTTTTCTCTCCTTGTTCTTCATAAAACGAATCTGCCAGGTTTCCAGTTCTTCCACTTAGGAGAACAGGAGAAGAGTATAAATGCAAATGATCTGGGCTGATAAGAAGCAATGAGATTTTGAAAAGTCTCAGACTTGCCAATATGAACTGGGTGATGAGACGTGTAAGCACTCATTCTCATCTGCTGGTCTCCCTTGAAAGCTTATTTTATACCATAATTTATTTTCAGAGGGAGGGCTTAGTCTCCTAACAAGAGTGGAATGTAGTCATTGCAAAGCAGTAAGCACCAGTACACAGCCCCCAAGGTTAACATGGAGGCCATAAATAAGAAGGAAAACATATCGCTCTCAGAGTTCTCAACCCTGTAATAAGACTGCTGGTGTGCTGGGTGATATATGGCCTTCTTTTTATTTTCAGCAGAGAGCACTGTGCTTTGGGTCTTCGAAAGACTATTTGATTGCTTCACGGAAACCAATCAATAACTCACAGGTAAAATTTTCTGCAAGGCCCATAAATCCTAGCCTGGGGAGACCAGCTGTTGTGAGATTCTGGACTGGCTCCAGTTTCCAACTGGGGAGTCTCAAGGAAACGATCCTGAATCTGGGGCTTTGTTTGGATTTCAATGGAACATAATGGGGCGACATCTGGTCCCCCACCTTGTGTTGGCTTGGCCACACTTCACCCGCCATGGCTCTGGGCACCTCCTGCAGGGTTTCCTGTGAGTGCCAGGCACCAGTGCCCTGCCCGTCACCAGCTGCCAATCAGTTTTTCACAGTGGGAGACCAAAAGAGAACTTGGGGCCTTGACGATGCCTGCTGAGAACGACGCATAAAAATGATCTTAAAATGCAATTCGGGTCCCACTGCTCTACAAGCTACTGGACACCAGACAAAAGAGAATCACAAAAATAACTCGAGGGGAGGAAAAACAAGCAGAAGGGAAGAAGGATGAGCGTGAGAAATTAGCAGCGCAGGACGCAGGATAATGGGAAGGTAAAGAAGGGGAGAAAGAATAAATGAACCAAAGCTGATATTAAACAAATCGGTGGCAAACACACATGCATGTGCTCTAACAGTTCACATTTTCACCTACTAAATCAGCAGACCTTTCTCGTAAAAGAAGAAAACATAATGATGCCAGAAAGGGCTGAGAAGCAAATGATCTTGGTCATTGAACAAAGAATAGACTGCGTTACTGTTTTATAAGTATATTGACCTTGTTATCAAGGGCCTACATTTTTTTTTTTACAGAGTGTAATTCAGTTCTGAGAATCTGTGCTAAAGAAATAATCATCAGTCTAATACAAGAAACAAATGTAAGATGAAATACATCCTTCCTCAGCTGAATAAAGATATTTTCCTTTTTGCTACTTATCATAGTGAACTGATGAAAAATAATCTTAAGGATCTTCAATCAGGGAATGGATTTTAAAATAAGATATGTCTGCCCAATGGAATATTACACAGTCAATAAAAGATACTCAGAAAGATATCTGCATTATCATATTTAGACATCAAAGAATACTTCGTTACTGTAATTAGTTTTATAGATCATACTTGTAAAATTCTAAAAGGAACACATTACAATGTTAACAGTATAGTCCTTTGAATGCCCAGAAAGTATCTTTCTTGTTTCTTATACTTTTGTACTTTTTGAAATGTCTTGTGAAACTGCTTGAAATTTTTACTAAAGATAAATTTAAAAACAATGAAATAATACATTAAGGAAAAAGTGTCATGGGTCTAGAAAAATATTAGAATAAGGCATCTTTTTAAAAGAAACAGAAAGGTCAGGATTGAGAAATAGTAAGACAAAGAGCAACATACAAGTTTCAGTGTTCAGAAATAAGACATGGTAAAGAGGAGGAAGATGCTTAAGTGGGAAAAAAAGAGTAAAGTATCAGGAGACAAAACAAAAAAAGGAAAGCTATCAGATAAAAATGGTATAATTTAATATTCATTGGTAAAACTTAATGCTTGTGTGCTATGGGACCATTTAAAAAATTCTTGGTCATCCTAAACCATGCTATGGTAAAGTCATGAAATTATAACTTAGAAGAGCCAAAGACAACTGGACTGAGGGAGACTGTGTACTGACTGAGTTCCTTTATCTATATACAGTCAGGGCTCATAGAGTCCAAGTTTCAAGCTGGTGCTCTTACAAATATTCCTTGTGGCTTTCCCCTTCAGACTTGATTATTAAATTGTTAATCTGATACATAATGATCCAGGGTAGTCCTGTAGATTTGCTTCAAGAGGGATGCAAAAAGGAGAAAATTAGAGATCATTACAATAAATTAGAGAGTATTACATTAAAACGCATATTGAACCTGAAAAAGTGACCACAATGTTTAGGTAGAGAAGCGTAAATTGCACGACTGTCATCTGTGGTCTTCTAAATGACCCATCCCGGATTAGCCCTCTGGGAAAGGAGAGTGGAAACTTTATTGCTACATATCTTCTAAGACCTTCCACATGCTAGACTGTAAGCCTTACATATAAATGTTCAATTTTCAGTTCTGGTTTTGGTATATTTTTACCCTTTTATCCCTTTTCTACTCCTGTATAAAATCCCTTTTACTGTTCTAGAAATTCAGAAGCATCCCTACTTCTTAAAACCTAGATATTTTTAAGTAATAGTGATAGATACATGATTCTTGGCAAGGTTTTCCTTATTCGAAGATAAATGGGCTGAGTGTTGGTGGTTCAGGCCTGCAATCCTAGCTACTCAGGAGGCTGAGGACTGAGGATCGTGGTTCAAAGCCAGTCTGAACAGGAAAAGTCCTTGAGACTCTTATCTCCAATTAATCACCAAAAGATGGAAGTAGAGCTGTGGCTCAAGTGATAAGCAAAATAGTTCAGGAACAGAGCCCAGGCCCTGAGTTCAAGCTGCAGGACAAAGCACCAACTAAATCATAAATAAATAAATAATCTCTCAGAATTGCCTTATTTTCAGAACTTCAGGTGTGGCTCAAGTGATCACACACACACACACACACACACACACACACACACACAGAAAAGAATTCCTTTACTTTCTCTGTTCACTTTGTTCTTTGCAGCTTGGAAAAAATCAGATGTAAAATAGGACAGTGCTTGTCTTCCAGCTAGACCCCAAAGGTAAGGCAGAGCAGTGTGATATTTTTTTTTCCCACAGCAACAACAACAAAATTCTTTGTCTCTTTACTTGTGGATTGAGAATTCAAGTTGCTAAAGAAAAATGTACCATGAGAATGATGTCACCCTGGTTTACCGGCATGAAGTATTTGATATTTCCTATGCTACTTGGACTGTGAAGGCCATTTACCTTCCCCTGGTACAGTTCAATTTGCAAGCGGATTTCATAGAAAGATGCCTTTGCTATGCAACATTAGGAAAACACTTCCTCCTGCAAATTCTTCGGCTGTCTTCTATAACGTATTCACTGAAGGTCCATGGCTGAAAGCCTCTTAGCTGTAGCACCTGGAACATGTCATCTGACATCTATTTTTCAACAGCAGCATCAGTTAGACACCGTCTCATAACTCACACATTTTCTGAAAGATAATCATTAAGAGAAATTGACCAAAAACTAACCATTCACTTATCCCAGAGTCCAAGGATTATCAATCAGCTTAAACTTAATGCACTAAAACCAAGGCGAGAAAAGGACTTCAAGAAGTATTTTAACTCATTGCAAAGTTAGAACTGTTTGTTTAGATGTGTGTTTAACAGATGACTTTTTTCTTCCCATGAGTCAATAGTAACAGTGTTAATGAGATTGAAGGGGGGGGGGAGGGGAGGAAGGTAGGGGGGAGGTTTAAGCACATGATAGGCAATTATTCTACCACTGAGCCACATCCCAGCCTTAGATTCAAGCATTTAAAATATACCCCGCCCAACATTTGCTGAAAGGAATGCTAAGGATTATAGTCTATATGTTTTTATATATCTTTATTATTTTTCCCTAGACATTAAATAGATGCTGCTTTTCAGGGGAAAAGTTTTGCCCACTTAGGCCAAGGCCACCAGCATTCATGTTTTCCACAAACCAAACCACATACTGACTGAAAGAAATTCACCCCAATGAGTTCCTATGTTTTCCCTCTGCCTTCTCCGTTTCTCTGAAATATCAGAAGTTTCTGGGTTACAGTGAGGTTTTGCATCATCTCCAGGGTGTTTTCTTGTGTGTCTGAAACTCAAATTTTCCATCCTTTTAATTTCCCCTCCTCCTACTAAAGAGCTGAACCAAAGAGAAAGACATTCCTCTGGTTTGTTGATGAATAAAAAGAAGAAGAAGCCACCATAGGATCTCTCTATGCAAACAGTATTGACCGGTGAGTTAGAAACTGTTCCAAATCTGAGCAAGGGGCTGTGAAGTTTGCCCTAGGTTGGATTCTAGCTTTGTGACCATAGGCCCTCAGTTCATTGAACTATAAAATGGGGTTAAAAAGAATGACCACTTAAGGTAAAATGTGGGAGTATAAAGCATTCCTCCTAGCATCTGGCACTAAGCGAGCACTCAGTGTTTGCATTCTCATCATTTTATTGCTCTAGCTAGTCCTCCCTGATTCTTCTTTGTGACCACAGCATTCCAAAGATATCTGTGTGATCTGTAGATAAGAGTGGACTTCACTGCCCACATAAGAAATCCATAATCATGGATGAGTGATGGAGTGAATAAGGTTTACTGATTGACAAAGAAAAGCTAAAAAAATGGGGAGGGGAAATTCTATCTATAAGCTGGGCCCTGTGGCTCATGTATGTAATTCTAGCTACTCAAGAGGCTGAGATCTGAGAATTGTAGTTTGAAGACAGTGAGGGCAGGGAAGTCCCTGAGACTCTCATCTGTAATAAACTAACAACAAAATAAAATGGAAGTAGAGCTGTGGCTCAAGTGGTAGAACACTAGCCTTGAGCAAAAGAGGCCCAGAGACAGTGCCCATGTGCATGACTGGTGTGCACAAGTATACAGACACACACACACACTCTCTCTCTCCCTCTCTCTCTCTCTCTCTCTCACACACACACACACACACACACACACACAAAGTTACCTAACAAATATTTATCACAAATATACCTCATGGAACTGATGCAGTAGGCAGGATTCAGGATGGTGTTTCTGTGTTTTTTTTTGGTCCGGTTGTGGGGCCTGAACTCTGGGCCTGAGTGCTGTCCCTCAGCTCTTCAGCTCAAGGCTAGCGCTCTACCACTTGAGCCACAGCACCACTTCCGGCTTTTTTTTTCTTTTTGCTTATATGGTGCTGAGGAATCGAACCCAGGGCCTCAGGCATCCAAGGCAAGCGCTCTACCACTGAGCCAACTTCCCAGCCCCTCAGGATGGTGTTTTTAAGATGTATACAAGACTTACTATCTCTCCAATACAACTGGCCAACAAATGCCATTTGTTAGGAAATGGAAAGACTTGGAAAATATTATAATAAGTGAAGTAAGCCAGGCCCAAAGAAACATAGGTCCCATGGTTTCCCTTATTTGCAATATCTAGTATATGTCTGAGTCAAGCAGAAAAGGTCAGAGGAGTTGATGTTAGGCGAAATGAACCCCAAGATAAGTATTCAAGGGGTTTTTCTTTCATGCAATTGTTTCTAACATATTTATAAGATGATTTCTTTGTTGCTTTGTATGTCCCTCCCCCACGGTATAACCCCTGCTTTCACTGTATTTGATGTTGGTATAATTTGTGGAGGGGAAGGGAAAAAACAAATTGTTTAAATAGGGATACATATGTCAAAAAATGAATTTTACAACTTTGGTGGGGGTGGGGGAGGGGTGGGTGGGAGGGAAGGAATGGGAAGGGGAAACAAAGGAGGAGGCTACAATGCTTGATAAGAAATGTACTCATTTCCTTGCTCATGTAATTGTAACCCCTCTGTAAGGTATTTTCACAATAAAAAAATCATTAATAATAAAAAAAGAAAGTTTATTTCCATTCTAAGTCACTACATCCAAATTTTATGGTACCAAATTTTTCAGTCAATTCAAATACAGTAAGTCCAAACTAATTGGATGATCAGCTATTTTTTTTTTGCCCAATCTTTGTGTTTTCAGTGTTTCCATTATCTAACTTATTGCTCATATGAGACATTGGGAGTTCTTTGCATTTCTGGCTGCTAAAACTAGAGAGAGGACACTAGAAGCAGGCCAGGTTTGGAGGTACACAAAGTTTGGTTCTGAACATGTTAGTAATGAGGAACCTATATAATGTTCCATGTCACCTGGCTCTGGAGCTTGAGAAAGAGTCTTCCCTGGCAGGTAAATGAAATGATATACATAGATATGCTTGCTCAGAAGACAAGTATGTTAAGACAAGTGGTGGGCTGGGGATGTCCTTCCCAGCTAGGCACAGCCTAACATGTGCAAGGCCCTGGTTCCATCCTCAGCGCTGCAAAGAGAAAAACAAACTAGAAGAGGTCCTAAGAGTCATCCTTAAAGAAACCTATGTATCATGGCTGGATGGCAGAAGATGAGTTTGCAAGAGAAGGAAGACAAAACAGTGGAGTGGTCAATGGCATTTACGACTGCTGGGAACAAAACGAAGTAAGGACTTCCATACGTGTTCTGGCAAATGAAGACTAACAGAAACCTTGTCCAAATCTTGCCAAAGGTCATTGGGATGGAAGGCAGTGCACTGTCCTGTATTATCTAATCAAACCTCTCAGGGCTAGAAGTTAGATCATTTCTCAAATTCATATCAACTTAAGCTTTCATTTATAAACTCTAAAATGTTTCTTTAGCTGCATTTTACCAATGTCTTTCAAGGTTCTTTCTGCAGTCTTCTTGATTTCTCCCTGCCAATCAAGTCCATAAAATACTTGCATTAGAAGGCAGAGGCTGAAAATTAGGAACATGTAAGAGAAGAAAAATCCTTTAAGAAAGATTTTTTTAAATGAATTTTGCAAAAGGGTATAGAGGAGAACAAAAGATACTTCTCTCTTTTATATTAGCAATGGCTTGGAAATCTCTGCCAGAGATCTCATGAATTCAACATTGCTGAGTTTAAGGTGAGCATTAAATTCCACCAATGATTTCAGTTATAACGTGCTGGTGCTGGGAGAATGAATCTGTCCAGCCACACCCACCATTCCCTCCAATAAGAAACTCAGCAAGGTGGAAGACTTACTTTAATTTCACAGAGGATGAAACTTAGCCACGTTCTCTAGAATTTATACTGGAAAAGCTTTGTTTAGTGGGAAATACCTGGCCTCTGTCTTCGGAGAAACATTAAATCCAAATATGACTTGATGCCTACGTTAAGGAACTTGCACGTCAACTTAGTTTTTCTCATTCTTAATATCTGTCAAATGGGGTGATGTTACTGTTCTTATGGGATTGTCATGAATATTAAAGTATGTAAACCCATGCTTTGACCTGCAAAGTTTTCAGCTTCTTTCCCCTTCCCTCTCTCTTCTTTAACTTCCAAAATTCTGATTAGAAAAAGCCTATCTCCTACATGTAGCTATACTTATCCTTGAGAGCTGGCAGATTATAAAGAGGTAGGGTCATCGCAGCCTCTCCCCCAACCATGTGTATTAGAACTGTCTTCTTCCACAGACATTACTGGGCACTGCTGTGAGTGAGACTCCCCTGAAGAAGTTACCTTCACCCATGAAGACAGCATGAGTACATGGGAAGAGAGGAGCCATAGCTAATATTTCTTTGTCTCCATGGCAGATAGCATAGAACACAGCACCATGAGTACAACAATCTAAGATACAAAGTCAGTATGTTGTCACGGTAAGACATCAAATTTATAAACCCTAGCTTAAAAGAAAAATCTTGGAAGGGAATGGTATAGCAATTTTCTTTCTTTGCTGAACCATTTAGAGCTGAAAATGTTGTAAGAACTAAAGTAAAACATCATAAAGCAGTGAAATTAAACTAAATCAACCTGAGACAGACAAACAAAAAAGCACTCAGAAACGCATTTGCAAAAACATAATACTTATGCATAACAGTTTACTCATATGTATGCATATAGAAAGTACACATGTCTACAGAAATCACCAAAGATTCACAAGTGTTTTATTTGTGTTAATGTCGTGGGTTTAGGTTATTTTACAGGTTTTTCTCAAGTTTTTGAGGTCATCAAATAACAAACAAAAAAACTCAAAACCCAAAACAAAAAATAGTAAAATTATACTGCTTGGAAAATATCCAAGATCACTCTTAAAGAGAAAAGAACACATTTCAAATTCCATTTGATTTTAGTGATTCTGGTGTTATTCACTCCAGAATGGATGAGACTCTAGCATCTTTGAAAATTTCCAGAAAACTACCAGCATGAACCAAAGTACTTGGGACTGCCAGTTGCCTTTGCAACAGACACTGTGACTTCAGCAAAAATGTCATGGGGACTTTGACACGATTCTCTTGAAAACAATTCACAAGCAACTCAGGAGATGCCTTAAGTGCACAGGCTCTGTTTCTCTAGCTGCATACTTTCACCTCAAATGAAAGCAAAAGTTGAAAATGTTTGGAAGGCCAATGACATGGATTTAAAATTTCCAGCTTCCTTCCTTCTTTTTCATTGTCCTAAAGTGACAAAAGGGAAGTGAGAATGGTCTCATTTTCCCATTGACGCCTGGGCATTTTTACAAGAGGTTGGAGTTTGAGAAAATAAATTGGGTCCAAATAATTCTGCTCTTTAAAAAACATAACCCCAATTCTCCCTCTCTCTCTCTTTCTTTTTTTCTCTCTCTCTCTCTTTCTCTCTTTCTCCCTCTCTCTCTTTCTTCTAATATTCCAATATATGGAGATTACTAAATAAACAAAATAAAAATCTGCTTATAAGCCATGTTCCTGTGGCTCACACCTGCAATTCTAGTTACTCTAGAAGCTGAGACCTGAGAATTGCAGTTCAAAACCAGCCTGGGCAGTCTGTAAGGCTTTTATTTCCAATTAACCACCAAAAAAAGTGCCAGAAGTGGAGCTGTGGTTCAAGTGGTAGAGAGTTATATTTGAGTAAAAAGCTCAAGGATAGCACCTAGGCCCTGAATTCAAGCTTCAGGATTACCATATGCATGTGTGCATATGCACACACACACACATACATGCCCACAAATCTGCTACAGACTGATGGGGTAAAAAAGGAAATATTGATAATACATTTTTTAATTTATTTCAGGAGAACCCCCTTTCCTCTTCTATTTCATCTACAGAAGTTTCACTTTTATATGTTTAGTATCTATAAAAGATTTTGCTTGGAGTAAGGGTTTGATAACCAAGGAAAATTTGAAATTCACCATGCAAGAAAAATGTCAAAATGTATCAAAATAAAATGGATTGAGAGCAAATAAAAATCCAATGCTCAGGTTCAGCACAAAGTAGACAATAAACTAATATCTCAGAGTACAGTGTATGAGGGACCCGGGCAAAGCTGCACACATGCAATGTTTGGAGAGCAAACAATTGTGGGGGGAACTTCTTGAGTATCATTCACCCTCTATTTTCCATTTAATAATTCTGATTTCTTTGTGCACTTTTATGCTATCCATTTCCTAGTTACTTATTTTCACTTTTCTTTCCATACAGTAGAGGATACAACACTTTGTACAGTGCCAGTGAATTTATTCAGTTATTGATTTTTGCAATACTTTACTATATCCTAAATTCTTAATTGGTTTTTAGTTGCTTCTCTCTTTACCTCGCTCAAATGTTTACTTGTTCTTTTATTATATATTTGCTTAAAAACTAAGCTTTCATATATAAAAGGTTCTAAAACTGTACAATAATATGAAATGTCACATCACTAATTTAGACATCATGGCAGGATAAAGAAATTATTTTCTCCAAGTATTCGCTAATGTTTTTAGAGATAAAAAAGAATCCAAACAAAGCAGAATGTTTCAGAATTAAAGGGGACAGAACAAAATTCTTTAGAGACCCATAGAATCTTTGTGAAAGATTAGGGTATAGCATTGTACCCAGCAAAGGAACCATGGAAATTTAATTATTAATTAACATTGACTATCTATGAACATCTTTTGAATTCCCACAACAGGTGTGAACACACTTTGTATTTCTATGAAAATCTACCCATGTATTCAGTCACTTAGACCTTGCCAACACCATATACTCACCCATGGACATAGTGGGTGAACTTATATGATGGATGGATTTATATTCCCTCAAATTCTTAAGTTGAAGCCCTAACTTCCAATGTGACTATATTTAGAGATAGACTCTTTATAAACAGCCAATTAAGGTTAAATGAAGTCTTAATCCTAATCTTAGGACTGGTATCCTAAGAAGAAGTGGAGGGAAGAGGAAGAGGAAGAGGAGGAGGAGGAGGAGGAGGAGGAGGGGGAGG